>NC_087204.1:22541008-22546008 GCF_015104395.2 Macrobrachium nipponense | reverse complement strand
TATTTATTTGTCTGTTAATTTATCTGTTTCTTTGAAACCTGATCTCAGTTTTCTATATTTCCAACAATTTTCTTCTGTTGCTTCTTTCCAGTGAACGCCATATTCTTTGGAAGCTTGAATTCCAAGTCAATGGCCCCTTTGGTGGGCTTGTTCCATGTGAATAGGGATCACCTAATAATAATAATAATAATAATAATAATAATAATAATAATAATAATAATAATAATAATAATAATAATAATAATAATAACAACTTTTGACTCCGTGTAGCCAGTCCATTTTTAATTCTCCCTTTTTTTCCTTCCCCCTGAAAAGTTTGGAATATATATTCCATCCTCTCAGTTATTATTATTATTATTATTATTATTATTATTATTATTATTATTATTATTATTATTATTATTATTATATAATCAGAATACGAAACCTATTCATACGGAACAAGACCACCAAAAGGGGCTACTGACTTGAAATGCAAGCTTCCAAAGAATATACGGTGTTCGCTGGGAAGAAGTAAGACGAGGTAAAGGGACGTACAGAAAGAAGAGACCCCACTTATTAAGAAAAAAAAATTAATAAAGTAACAAATAGATAAAAATGTATTAAAATTCAGGGAGGATAGTATTAGGGTACTAATGCACTGCACCTTCGCTTGGACTCCGGAAGTTCCAATTGCTCTTCTTCCTCTGGGAGGTTGAATGTTCCACAGTTCAACGGTGTGAGGAATAAAGGACCGCTGGAACTGAGGATTTCGACACAGACAGAGATTTACTGCATATTGGGATCAATAATTGTGAAAGTGAAAGACCTCTGGGGTAGTTTACAGATTCCCGGGCCAGTTTCCCGGGCCGCGCGACACCAAAATCCATCCGCCACGGTAAGTAGTCCCTACGATCTCTGTTGAACAATATATGAAAAAGTGGCAAACAAGAGACCATCCGTCGACGGTCAAAGGAATAACTACCTCTTTTAGGAAGCAGAAACCTACCACCGCGAACCACTCTATCTAAAAGCGATAAATCTCTGGCAGAAGCAGACCATCCTCGCTAATTAGGTGCGTTCACACGGTCGAACAATGTCCGACGGACAAACATTATTACCAATTAACAATTGTCTGCCGGTCTTTGCCTTGTGAGCAGAGTAAAAACAGTGGTATACAACCTCATCTGGTATCACTGTTTGTTGCCAGATCTACTTCCATCGTTTCAACGCTTATGACGTCATCCTGCTTCGCCTATGATACGGTAACAATGTTTGTCCGTCGGACATTGTTCGACCGTGTGAACGCACCCTCTTTCCTCATTTTCTGCACGTGCCCAAACCATCTCGAAAACTGAACCTTTATTCCACCTGTGGTCATTTATAAAAACCAATTGGTACTTTTGATCTTTCGACAGTTAATGACTGGAGAAGAACTCAAGCGACTCTGTCTGAAGTCAGGAGAAGGACGATGTGGACACTGAAGTTTGAAGGCGCTGGCTTTTCACAACTCGTTCCCGACGTATCCCACAGAGGATGGATGGATGTATGAGGGTTGGGGCAAAAGCCCAGGCACGGGGGCCAAAGAAGCCATTCAGCGCCGTAATGGAGATTAAATCAATTACATTATAAATGAGTTAATAAGTGTATGAAGAAAATGGTTCATATATAAATTACCATATGAGAAATGAATGAATTAATGAAGAAATGAATGAAGAAAATGCTTAATAAATAAATATATATCTATGATGTGATAGATAAAAAATAATTAAATGTTATTAAAAATGTTTATACTTTAAAAAGGAGATGGGAGCAGAAATATCTGCTTCATCTCGGGGCCAAAATATCACAAAGGGATTTACCCCTAAGATATCTCTCTCTCTGGTTAAAATATCTGGGACAAGCAACCAGAATGTGCTCCACTGTTAGCATCTCGCCACCGCAAGCACACTCTGGGAGGCTGCCCCCTTCTAAAATAAACTGATGGGTCAAATAAGTGTGCCCAATCCCACAGAGGGATCGACGATGCAAATTCTCTTTTGTCTTGAGTAACAGATGTCTATATTGCTCGCCATTTACATTAGCCCGAGGATTTAGGCTTTCTTCTTTCAGCCTGGGAGCGACTATGCGAAACTTGGTGAAGTATGGTGAATCAACCTCATCGCCCGTGGTATTCCTCCTCAAAGAGCTTCAGTGCGAGTTCCCTCTCAATACTGGTAGGTGTCGTGTCAGATCATTTCTGGCCAATAAGTAATCTCTCATGATATATTGTATAATTAGGAGACTTCCGTAGTAGGCCAAGATATCGATCGTCTCTGTCTAGCAGCTTTAATTGCCATTTCGTCTCATAAACAACTGGACAACATCGATGTTAAGTTTTAAGCCCAACAGGAAAGCTTATTAATAGATGTGCACACAATATGACAAAGAAAAGATTATATATATATATATATATATATATTTAAATATATATATATAATATATATATATTTTATTATATAGATATATATATATATTATTATATATATATATATATATATATACTCATAACTGAGCCATCTCTAAGCTGTCATTATTTCAAACTGACTCGCTGAAGCTTAATTTCATAACACAAAGCTGGTTAATAGCCATTAACTAACCAATTGGTCATTATCGCATTCTTAATCTGTTCCAAAACTTCTTTCTTTTCAGCTAATGAATTTGTCCTTCAAAATGGAAGATGAGGAAGACACCAGTGCAATTATCTGGAACCTATTATTTGGTTGAAATTGAATTTGTTAATTTATCAAGTTTTGTGATGTACTTTACCAAATCATTCAACGTCAATCTTTCTAACTTATGCATTCATCCTCTCTTGTGAAAGCTCTTGAAGTCTTTCACTGGTCTAAGTAGCTTCTCCCTATCATCAGCTCTCACACCAATTTACCTTTTTTCTCTCATTACTCATTCACCCCTGTCTGACAATCGCTTTTACTGCAAACTAGACACTCTAATTCATATACCAAAATACCAACTTTGATTTCTTTGTAATAACGTTTGATGGCCCTAAAAGAATCTAACTTCTACATCAACATCGCATCCCCATCAGTTCTAATCATAAGTTATGTGTTACAGTGTCAAACTGGATTCAAGAGTGTAACTATAGCCAAGTTCACAAGATGCCAATCCACCATTTGGAGGTTCTTTCCCCAAACCAAAGGGGTTCACAACCCTCCATTTGACTTTACTTTGCCTTAGAACACCAAAGGGGTTCACAACCCTCCATTTGACTTTACTTTGCCTTGGAACACAGAGTAGTCGTTTCCCCTAAACTCTGAGGTTCACAACCCTCCATTAACCTCTACTTTGCCTGGAGCACAGAGTGGTCCTTTCCCCTAACCGCAGGGGTTCACTGCCCCCTATTAGCCACTACTTTGCCTTGGAACAGAGTATTAAATCAAGCCAATGGCACTTTATGATAAAGTCAGTTATACTTCATACGCGCATGAACATGGAAATAGAATCTTCAGGTAGGTGTATCTGGTAAGTTGCAATATGACTCTTTGGCGATTGTATTTTGATGGTGATGGTTGTGGCTCTGATACTGTGGAAGGGAGCTCTCCTCGCCTGGAGATCAAGGGTGCGTACTTCCTCATACCTATTATACAAAAGTTTTCTTACTTTTGGCTGGACTCTGTTATTAAATATTCTTTGTTTAAGACAAGCAAGCATGAATAAATTTTGCCAACCTTTGACATTTTCATGTGTATTTTGTGATAGTAATATTAGACACGTCCCCTCTAAGAAAGTATTAATTTTTTCTTTTTGTTGCAAGCTTTGTTTTGAAATACATAAATTAAAAGTGATAACTTTCTACTCATGCTTATATGGTTACAAGATATGAAACTAATAGGACAAGAACATATAGTTTTTATTTCATTGTTAAGCATAGAAATATACTGATTTACATGCAGCATGATAAATTTCTAGCTCTAAATCCAAACTGACATTCACAATAGAACCCTTGTATGTTGCAGTGTCAGGTCTTATTAGATGCAGCAAACTAAAGCTGAAGCTTCTTGTGAAAAGTTCTCCAGAAAAAAATCTGAAAACCGGTACAATTCTCGAGATGTAATGCCCTAATTCTTCAGCTACTAGGACACTTGATACCTCATATGATAGGACATGTTAACTAGATGATTCTTTTAACTGATAAATTTGTCTGTTTTCTGCTGATTTGAAGAAAATGACAACAAAAAGATCATAGGATCTTTGTACAATGGTGGAGGAAGTCATTTTCATCAAAAGTGCCCATAAAATACATAGCATAATAGTGAATTTGGAATTAATAATGGAGGATATAAACAGTGACAATAAGCTAAATTAGTAAATCCATTTTTGTATGAAAAAAACAAACAGGTAATTCAAACAACAAATGCAACTTTTTTATTCTCAAGTTGTTTCATTCTTCTCTCTTTTAAATTCCTCAAGGTTGTTTTAAGGTTTCCCCTTAATCATTATGTAATAAAAAATTTAAAAACCATTACAGTTCTCGAACCAATAACTCTTAACAGATTCTTCAACTAGTCATAACTTTGCAGTTAATCAAACCACCCTTTCAAGAAACTCTTCAGAAACTATAACAGAAGCAATGAGTACACCAACATTGAAGAAAACCACAACAACAGATCCCATTTGGACGCAAACTATCACCTCTGCACCAAATAAACCATCTACAACTGATACAACAATCCGCCCAAACAACTGCTACTACGGCTAGCAAAATATCGATGTCAGCCACAGTTTCCACTGCTGGGCCAACCTCCACTGCTGAGCCAACCTCCACAGCTGAGCCAACCTCCACAGACGAGCCACCCTCCACTGCTGAGCTAACCTCCACTGTTGAGCCAACCTCCACTACAGCACCAGTCTCCACTGCTGAACCAATTGCTACAAAGACTAAAGTTTCCACAGCTGGGTCAACCTCCACTGCAGGTCCGCAACTCCTGCTGGTTCCACCTGCTTGGTCCACGTCCACTGCT
>NC_087204.1:22513644-22540508 GCF_015104395.2 Macrobrachium nipponense | reverse complement strand
GTCATCTTCAAGAAGGGGCCATTTTCATTCACTATAGGGAAAAACACAACAGGAGACCAGAAAGAGCTGAGCTTATAAAGAACATAGAAAATTATTGACCATGCACCGGACCGAAAACGCCTACGTTATCTTGAAGCTTTACATATATTAGAGAAAAAAAACCGACTATCAACACGGTAAAAGAAACAGAGTTTCTCCCCACCATCATAAGAAGAAATGGCGCAAGAAACCAACGACTACGTATACATCCACGAGAGAGAGAGGAGAGATCGAGGGGAGAGAGAGAGAGGACGAGAGAGAGAGAGAGAGATGAGGGGGGACGAGAGAGAGAGAGGAGAGAGAGAGAGAAAGAGAAGAGAGAAAGAGGAGCAAACAGAGAGAGAAAGAGAAAGAGAGAGAGAGGAGCAGGCAGAGAGAGAAAGAGAGAGCGTTAGAAGGAGCGAACGAGAGAGAGAGAGAGAGAGAGAGAGAGGACTTGCAGAAAGAGAAAGAGAGAGAGAAAGAGCAAAGAGAGAGAGAAGAGCGGAAGAGTAGAAGTAGAGAGAGAGAGAGAGGAACGAGCGGAAGATATATCAATTGTACAGCCTGCCGCCCAAGAGGTGGGTACCCAAACAACACCCAACCGACGCTAATAACCCCGTCCAAACTACGCAGGTCAGAACGCCACAGGGGGAGATTTCGTTTCCATCCAAACGACCAATTAAAATCCGTCCACCGACCGCCCACCGATTGTACACGACCTTGCATGCTATAAATACTTGTAAACTGTATCTTAATTCACTGTACTGTAAACTCCTCATAGATGACTGCCTGTGCGCTTGTCGACACGTTGTTGGTTTTAGAGGAATAAACCTAAGACCAAATGAAAATCTTTACATGTCCTTAGGAAACTTAATACACCAGCTACATGCTGACGAGAAAAAGATAATAAGAAGAATTGAGAAGATTCTATATAAATTAAATGCCGTTGAAACAGCTATTGTATTCAATGCTACTGCCCTCAGAGAAGGCTCCTTCCTAATAATAATAATAATAATAATAATAATAATAATACAGTGATCTTATGGTGATCCGAGACCCTTCAATCACTGTTACCCCTGACGTAGGAGGCAATATAACTCCGGCGGGTTCCAATTCCTCACTCATGCATATTAAAGGCTGATAGCTGCCTTTCATTGGCGGGAGCTGCTGACCGAGCCGACTCCTCCTGCTCCCTTATATATTACTCCTGAGTCTGCTCCTTTAACCTTCCCTCCCTCTACCCTGCTTTACTGAATGAAACATAAAAGCACTAACCTATATGAAAACCATCAACAATGCTGTCCTCAAATTATTGAAGAAGCCAATGATATATCTTCGTAATATTCTAACATATCAGACCCCCATCCTCCATTTCGCCTCCACTCCGTGACATGAACAATGAAACCATTCTTTTAAAACATTTTTAAACCCGCCACCAATGCTGTCCTCAAATGATAGAAGGTGCCAGTTATATAATTTAAATTATAATTCGCAATATGGCTACGGACGCCTCGCATCTACTCACTTTCTGTATTATGTGCTTCACTTCTCTTCTCTAACGCCTAAATAACCTCCACCCAAACGTTATTCGTCCAACGATTAATCAGTTTCATTCCCAGACATTCAACTTTTTTCATAATTCACCCTAAGACAGGATACTAATATGACTACTGTCCGTGCACACGAATGCACACACACACACACAAAAGTCCTACTGATAAAATAGATATGTGTAATCCTGACAGTGTCGATTCCCCACAGGAAACACAGCATTGGCTGCGTTACACCTGATTGCTATCTTATCTCTCTCTCTCTCTCTCTCTCTCTCTCTCCTCTCTCTCTCTCTCTCTCTCAAGATATGTCTCCGTGTCCTTTACCGCACACTTCAAAGGTTGGCATCCACCCTATAATCTTGGCAAAAATTAAGAGAGAGAGAGAGAGAGAGAGAGAGAGAGAGAGAGAGAGAGAGAGAGAGAGAGAGAGAGAGAGAGAACAGCAACTCTACTTTAGCAAAACTAGTCAAGTAAGAAGCAAACCACTACATTAAAAGACGATACCATTAAATTGAATGCTTTGTTTCTATTATGTATATTTCAGTTAAATAGTAAGATATTGAGAATACGTCCTATAAAGACGTGGCAGTGGAAAGCATACGAAATTGCGAATGTAAAACATATTTTCATGTATAACTTGCTATCCCAGAGGGTATACCCACGTAGTAAGACAATTCCTGGGTGAGCCTAGACCTGGAATCGTGGTGATTGCATACCTGAGCTCTGATAGACTTACTAAGATCTCTACAGTATTGCAGAACAACAAGGATGACAAGAAAACTATATTAATCTACCACAAACTCGATTTGGAACAACCATTAAGGCAAACATCTGTCAAATGGATGATGACCAGTGGAATATCGCTGAAGGCGCCATACTGAAGAAAATTAAATTCAAAATATGAACTCTTATGCGACCTAAGGTGGAAAACCGATATTTATAAAACAGATTTTAAGTAACGCTCTGCTGTAAAGGGCAGTTTAACACGAGGAGCCTAGATGATATTCCAGACAGGCCTCCATCTTTTGAAGAAATAACTGCCCTAAAACCGCTCAATAAATTACTAAACGAATGCCCAGTGAAAATCCCTTCACCTTCAAGCTGCGATGAAGAACATTCATATTTGGTGACTTACAACAGGTAAAACGGGAATGGAGATACCACTTGGTACATATATGACACCATAAATTCTTAGGGCTATAAGAATGGAAGGTATGATGACTATACAGCAGAAGCGTACGGTATTTTTAAGATCACAGTGCTGCAGCATCACGGTCCAGATAGTTGTATCTAGACCGTGTGCAGCATAAACGCCTGCTGTCGAAAGTCGATACGTCCGAAATAGGCCTATAAGCGCGTCCCTGTGGCGTGTTTCCTTCGACGGGGTGGGTCGAGGATTTAACAAACCGAAAAAGTAATGTGTATTTATTAAACCAAAGTATTGCGTGAACATTTTTTTTAAATACATAAAAACTGCAATGTGTACAATCATCCTAGAGATGTCAAGTGCTGTGCCATAAGTAAATTGTACTTACCCTTTAATAAATTGCAAAAATACTTTCTGGTTTTAAAAGATCCATATAGCATTAAACAGATTAAAAGCATTGAAAAGAGAAAATGCAATAAAAATTAAACAATTGGCTACGATAACTAGTCGATTTTATATTACGACAAGTTCCAAGGGAAAACGAGCTCCCTTTATTCTGTTTCTTTATAAAAGCAACGTTATGACACATTCATTCTGCAATGTAAGATGTTTTGCAATTTATTGATATCTAATTTTGAATTTTCACTTACGATATCTTGAGAATAATGTAATATACGTAATATACATAGGTTATATTATAGTAAATAGACATTTAATTGTAATAAATCTTTATATGTATTATAAAAAATAACAGACGTTGGTGAAAAGTCAACAACTTTACTGGAGAGGTACGACAATCAAAACAAGCAACTTGTCTGTTGTTGTGTTGCAGACGAAAGTGGACGATAGTGACTTTAGCAGATTGTTCGGTTGATTGACGTGTTCGGCGCATTTGTGCGTTTTACGGGGGACTGTGAGTTCGCCTCGGGACAAAATATACGAGCATTATCGAAAACAGCTCGCCACAACGGGATTTGGCCGAAATTTTCAGTCGAAGCTTTTCGTTGAAGGCTACGGTAGGCAAAAGGTCACACGACCTCATGATTTCAGTTTTCTTTTTCCTATAGAAATGACGTTACTCCGCCCATTTTGACATACCTATTGAAGACGGTTACAATATACCAGCGTCTGTTTTCACATTATTGAAACGTAAAAAATGTAAACTAGATAGCCTAAGCAGTACTAGCCTAGGCTAGTATATCCTTGAGTGGTAGCAACATCATACCTACTAGCCTATTTGTAGCTACAAGGTTAACTTAGGTTAGGTAGCTTGGTAATTCTAAACACGGACGCCCCAATCCCTAGTGGATGTCGTATCCACGGTCACATTCCTTGCAGTCCTTGCGGAACTAATCTTTAGAATTACCCTGCAAGAAATGTAACCACGAATACGACATTCACTAAGGACTGGGGCGTCCAATGTATTTCGCCGTGTTTAGTACTGGCCCCTGGGGGTTAGGCTAATTACAGTCGTCCGAATAAATATTACTTTAAATTCTTGTTCAGTAAGTAAAATGTCAACTGCCATAGTCTACTTTACCGCGGAATGAGGGCTTAGAATTACCGGTAGCTTATCTATACTAGTACGAATCTCAACTTCCTTTAGAAAGTAGAATAAGGGGTCACAAAACCTAGGTTACAATTCAGAAAATAAGGTAAAAAAAACTACCAAATGGCTAGCATTTCACTTGAAATTACCAGTTTTTTCACTTCATATTTAGGCTAGTATGTGAGACAACAATACGGTAGGTCTAGGTAATAACTCCGCAGCGTGTATTTCTTTGGAAATTACATTTCCTATAGTATTGGTCGCTTTATTAAGAATTTACTGTTATTTTTGGGGGGTCGACTGCATCATTACCCCTAGTAGTACTACCTAGAGTACTAAATACAGGGAAATACATTGGACGCCCCAATCCCTAGGAAATAGGCGCCCCATTCCTAGTGGCTTTCGTATTCACGGG
The DNA here is from genome assembly GCF_015104395.2 of Macrobrachium nipponense. Lineage (NCBI taxonomy): Eukaryota > Metazoa > Arthropoda > Malacostraca > Decapoda > Palaemonidae > Macrobrachium > Macrobrachium nipponense. Next base: position 22,535,823 of record NC_087204.1, on the reverse strand, counting down.
AACATTCCATGCAGTCCATGCGGAGTTATATCGCGTAGAATTACCAACAATACAATCACATCTCTAAGCATACCTTTCAAAAGACTGAAAATTAATCTTTTGAATGGTATGCTTAAAGATGTAAATGCATTCTTGTTTCACCAACTAAATATCGAATGAAAAATGTGGTTTTGTTCCGATACGTAATACAAACCATCGGTCCTTTAACAATAGGAAGTAGCTAGCGGCAGCTGGAACGGTCGTAAGCTTCGAACAAGGGGAGAACGGTAGTTAACTGCTTGTCCCGATCGTCGCGCACCGCGCGACTGGGAGTAAAACAAATCACTTTGCTTTTCGGCCGTGTGTGTGGATAGGAGTGCTCGTCATCGCTCTGCCCGCTTTGTCGTTTGCTTTGAGTTTTGAGTATATGCCCTCTTTTCCTAGTGTGATTGAGAGTAATTGTAAGTACTTTGCATTTCTTTTGTTCATTTATGATGAGTGAGGAAGAAATGGAGATTTCGCCGCGCCCCCAGTCGCCCGTAGAGTGTGTCCCGGGCTGGAGGGGCGTAGATGTGGCGGATTCAGATCATTTGTGGATGTGGATCCACACGAGGTTTGTACTCGTTGTCGGGGGCGAGAGTGCTCCCGCAACGAGGCATGTGTGACTTGTATCATTGGTCCGTGGCGCAGTGGGTGCTGTACGAGGGCAGGAAGAGACTTAGGCCGCCCAAGAAGTCATCGGAAAGTCCAGTGACTCCTTTGGTAACGGATACTTCGTCCTCTTTCCTGCCCCCCGGCCAGCCCCCACGTTTCGCGCCTTCCCCTGCGGGGGGGGTAGCGGAGTCTCCTCTCTCGATCCGTCGATGTGGAGGAGGGCGCCCGCTACCCGGACGTCCAGTTGTACTCGGGGTCTTCGTCCGCTCTGGGTGGGGTTCTTCTCCCCCCAAGCGCGGAAACCCCTCCCTAACTAACCCGACTGTTGCTTCCGCAGGGGTGCCATCAGCGAAGGACGACCTGGGACAGGTGTGGGAGTCGCTGGGACTGCAGGGAGTGCCTAGCATACAGGGGTTGATTCAGCGGTTGGCGGGGTCGGCAGTGGTCACTCATGGTACGGTAACCACTACTACCACTACAATTTCTACACAGCATATGAGATGCCACCGCACTTGGTGTACACACCACATGTCATGTCGGTAACACCCAGGCTGCAATTCAGAGACCAATTCCTGCCGTGCAAAGAGGACGGTGCCACCGCCACCTGGGTTCTTTGTATTGCCGACCCCGGACTTCCGCTGCCCAAAGAGTACCCCCCTGGACCTGCCGCCAGTGCCGAGATGAGGTAGCTGCCGACAGGACGCCTGGCTCTCCTGTGGTACCTGCCGTGCCTGCCGTGCCTGCCGTACCTGTTGCTGTCCCTGCTGCTCATTCCCTTTCAGATCAGTTCCTGCTGCTCATTCCCTTTCAGATGTTCCTGCCGTTCCTGCTGTTCCCGGACCTGTTCCTGTTGTTCCTGCTGTTGGTGTGCTGTCACCGTCTCAGGTCTTTCCGACAGGTGCAGTCGGGCCCTGTTGCTTCGGCAACTGCCCCGGCTCCCTCCTGGATGGAAGACCTGACGTCTGTCCTGCGGGAGCCTGGCGAAGAAGAAGAGGAAGAGGAAGAAGGTGTCGTCAGTCGTCGTTCGTCGTCTTCTTCGTCGTCTGCTGCCTCTCCTTCCCCTTCGACTTCTAAGGCTAAACACAGCCGAAGAAGAAGAAGGCTGCCTCCTCCCCCCCTAAGAAGACTCCTTCGGGATCTTCTAAGGGCCCGGCTCGCTCAGGCGAGTCGGGGAGCTCTTCTGCTGGTCCTCCTGTTCCTTCGGGAACGGGGCCCGTCGCTTCTTCTGCAAAGAAGAAGTCGACGGGGACCAGAGGTGCACCAGCCTCGGCTGGTGCGTCCTCACCTGGTGCTAGCGGTTCTGCCGCTAAACCAGGTTCCGTCTCGGCCGCTTCTCGTTCGCGAAGAAAAGCACCGATGTGGACGCTCTTCCAAGGAAGACCGTCCAGCCAAAGTTTTGACGCCCCGAGCTCGCTCGCCGTCAAGACAGCGGCGCGGAGCAGAAGACTGGCGAGAGTCGTGCACACGACTCTCGCCAGGCCAGTGGACGCTCTCGCAGCGATCAACTGGCTGCTCGGGCTGACGTGACGGTCGCTGACCAGCCACGGGTTGAGGCGAGGAAGGAGGTCACCCCGCGGCCGCCGGTACCAGCCACGGCTGGTACCAGCGGCTCGACGCGCCGAGAGGACGCTGGCCGGTCTCGACCGCGACAGAGAGCCTAGCAGGTCACCCGTCCGCCGCTCCGATGGGACCCGGGACGGGCGGAGACGGTGACCAGCGGCAGCTCGCCTGACGCTAGAGATCGGTCTCGACGTTCTCAGCCGAGCCAATCGCCCCAGGCGAGCGGCAAGGCTAGGCCTGCTGCTCGACCGTCAACCGCGGGAGTTGACGATCAGCAGCAGCCCTCCACGCACGTGGTCCTGCCAGCGAGCGAGGGGGGAGCGTCAGGTCTGCCTCTCCCATACCTTCAACCTCCTCGGGCTATACCGGGTGGGAGAGCGAGGTAACCGAGGAGCGATCACGAGGAGGTGCGCCGCTCGGTGACCCAGCTATGACGCCGTATGGCTCAGGCACGGTTTTAGGACCGACCAGAACATACGCGCAAGTAGTTGGAGGCAACCGTCAGGGGTCTGTCGCTGTTCCTCCTTCTGAAGGAGGAGTATCGCGGGATATGCTCTTGCTGGAGGGGACTGGACGGTCCTACTCCACAAGACGCAGTAACTCCCGAGATACAGAGGAACTTTGCAGAGGTCATTAAGCTGATGCGTCTGCATAATGACCTTGCGGAAGGATCGCCGCTACCACCGGCAGAGCCCACGTCCCTCCCGGCTCGAATCATTTTGGGGTCCCAAGAGGGAGCCAAAATGATGGTGGGGTTACCGCGATCAGAGCTTGCAGACTCCAGTCCTGGATCAGGTGGAAAATCTCGTCTCAGGACGGGAGGACTCGCTAAAGTCCGGACGGTCTTCTAAGCTGCTTCCTCCTCCTCTACAGCGGCAGAGGCGATTCTACGTGCCCCCCCCTTCGGAAGACCCGATACTGCCGGAAACAGGTTAACCCGGAGTAGCGAGGCTGACTCCAGGTGTGTGCCCTGCAGCAGCTGTCGGAGAACCTATGGTTCTCGCCAGCAGGAGGCACTTGCCCTGGAATCTACCGCTATGGCAGCATTCCAGGCAGTTTCCTGGTTGGATTTGTGGTCCCTCACAATATCCAAAGTAGCGGCCGGCTCCGGGAGTTCTGCTCTCGAAGACGACGCTTCTTTTAGGAGACTGTGGCCAGTATGGAGGGAAGAGCAATCTCTTACCTCGCCCATCAGACTGCTAACCTGTGGGCCAACTTGGTCTTCGACGTAGGGACGCAGTCCTTACCCCGAGTGACCAAGGGGGCCCGGGGGGGCGTGAGGCGGCACCGGGGCTTCGGAAATGGACCTCTTAGGAGTTCCCCCCCAGCTCTCTTTCCTGGAGAGATGGTGGACGCTGCGGTGGAAAGGCGGCCGCACTGACGACAGTGACCGCTTAGTTCACCAGGCAGTCTCGAAGGTTACTGGGCAATCTCGAGCGACTGCGGCCAAACCAAAGAGCTTGGCTAGCGCTTCCACGGCGGCGCGGAAAGACGGTTGCACCGTCCAAGCCCCGTGTGAAGACTCCTGTTGTTTCAACTTCTGCTAGAGGAGGCCGTAACCAGCCCTCCTCCCAGCCCTCCTTTCCCCGAGGAGGTGGTGGAAAGAAGTCGAAACGAGGAGGGAAACGCTAGGGACGCGTTCCCCCTCACCTGCTGCCGGAAGTGGGGGGGTGCCTGGCGAGCATTGGGCGACTTGGCAGCGCTACGGCGCCGAGAACTGGATAGTAGAGTCCTTCGGGAGGGGTATCTACTACCCTTCGAGTCTCGGCCCCCCCTCATCTCCAACAAAGGTCCATCTACAGACCTATGTCCGGGGATCAGCAAAGGACAACGCTCTTCGACAGGAGATCAAGACCATGCTGCGAAACGAGCTGTAGAAATCGTGGGGAGGACCAGTCACCGGGCTTTTACAGCCGCCTCTCCTAGTGGAGAAGGCTAGGCGGGGGGCTGGCGTCCGGTGATAGACCTCTCTCCCCTGAACCGCTTCGTTCGCACGACGCGGTTCACGATGGAGTCGGCACGCTCGGTGCTCGACTCGATCAGGGGGAACGATTTCATGCTTTCAGTGGACTTGGACGCGTATTTTCAAATACCCATCCATCAGTCCTCCAGAAAGTACCTCCGCTTCATCTTCGACGGGACGGTGTACCAATTCAGGGCACTTTGTTTCGGTCTCTCAACCGCCCCACAGGTGTTCACGCGAGTGTTCACTCTGGTGTCAGCTTGGGCCCATTCGCACGGGATACGTCTTCTGAGGTATCTCGACGATTGGCTAGTCCTGGTGAGCTCCCGCTCGCAGTTGCTACAGGACAGAGATCGACTCCTCAAGTTTTGTCGCGATCTGGGGATCGTGATAAACTACGAGAAGTCCGATCTCGAACCCAGCAGAAGATGAGTACCTGGGTATGCTGATAGACACGGTAGCAGGGCAGGTCTTTCCCGCAGACTGCGTATCAGCAAATTCAGGGAGGCAGCCGGCCGCTTCCTGTCTCGGCAGGAACAGGCAGCACAGCAATGGCAAGTCGTGATCGGCCATACTGTCGTTCACTCGAGAAGTTAGTCCCTCACGGGCGTCTTCACCTGCGGTCTCTCCAGTGGAGGCTAAGGGAGAGTTGGTCTCAGGCCAAGGTCCTCCTTACTTTCCCGTGGCTATCACGGACAAGGTGAGGCAGGACCTAACCTGGTGGCTCGACGACAAGAACCTCTTAAGAGGAGTGCCTATACGCACTCCCCCCCCGGAGATGCTTCTGTTCTCAGACGCATCGACCGAGGGATGGGGCGCACACCTGGAGGAGTTGCTGACTGCAGGTGTGTGGGACCATCACGAAAAGCACCTTCACATCAATGTCCTGGAACTCTAGGCGGCGTTCAACGCTCTCCAAGAGTTTCAGGACCGCTTGGTGGGACACTCAGTGGTGTTGATGTGCGACAACACCACAGTAGTGGCATAGGTCAACAAGCAGGGGGGGCTAGTGTCTCTTCGCTCCATCAGTTGACGGTGCAGGTGCACGAGTGGGCCACGGCTCACTCGATAGAGCTGTCAGCACGCTACATTCCAGGCAAGAGGAATGTAGTAGCAGACAAGCTCAGCCGTCGGGATCAGGTGATAGGGACCGAATGGTCTCTACACCAAGACGTGGCGGAAAGGCTCTTCAACCTGTGGGGGCGACCGGTCGTAGACCTGTTCGCCACCCGGCACAACAGCAAAACTTCAGGTTTTCTTTTCAGCTGTGCCGGACCCATGGGCAGCTGCAGAGGACGCTTCTCCAACACCCCTGGGACAACCTCTTCGCCTACGCCTTTCCTCCCTTCTGTCTGATTCGGAAAGTGATCAGTCGAGCGCTGGTCACTCCCAATCTCAGAATGATCCTGGTGCTCCCAAACGGCCTCAAGCCGTTTGGTTATCCGGACCTGCTGGCTCTTCTTGCGGACGCACCGAGAGAGCTACCCACTTGGCACAACCTTCTAGCCCCAGCCACACGTAGAACGGTACCACCAAGCAGTCCAGTCCCTTCAACTTCACGGCTGGCTGTTATCCACCATCTCTTGCGAACGAGAGGCTTTTCTCGTAGCGCAGCAACAGAGATGCTGGACACGTCCGACAGTCCTCTGCAGCTGTGTACCAGGGGAAGTGGGCCGTCTTCTGTGGGTTGGTGTCGTAGACAGGGTCTGTCTCCTCTTCAGAGCCACTCTTCAGCAGGTAGCGGATTTCCTCGTGTTTCTTCGCCGAGATTAAGCCCTCTCAGTACCCACAGTTAAAGGATATAGAGCCGCCCTGGCTCTCGTCCTAAAACTGAGGGGACTGGACATCTCGAATTCGTTCGAGATCTCCTTGCTAATGAGGAGCTTCTGAAAGGTGGCTGCCCACCAGGGAAACCTCAGGCCCCCACCCTGCGTGGGATGTGACTCTCGTCCTTAGGAGTTTGACTCGAAGACCCTTCGAGCCACTCCGAGAGTCGTCAGACAGGGATCTGACCCTCAAGACCCTCTTCTTGCTGGCCCTGGCATCGGCGAAGAGAGTAGGGAACTACATGGCCTTTCTTATGATGTTAAACACACCAGAGGCTGGGGATCTGTGACGCTCGATTTCGTCCCGAACTTCGTAGCCAAGACTCAGAATCCGTCGATCCCTGACGACAGGTTCGAGTCTTCACGATCCCCTCCCTTCTGGACTTCACCGATAACGATGCGGATGAGATTGCTGCTTTGTCCTGTGAGGGCGCTACGGCGCTATCTGAAGAGAACTCGACACCTCAGGCCTGAGTGTCGAACGCCTCTTCGTTAGCACTGGGTTACCAAGAAAGAAGTTTCCAAGAACAACGCTTTCTTTCTGGCTGCGTGAGGGTTGATCAGGAGAGCGTACGAGGCTGATGGTAGCAAACGACATCCGTACGCTCCGACCGACCCCAGAGCCCACGAAGTCAGAGGTATCGGACCCTCCTTAGCGTTCCGTAAGAACTTCTCCTGGCGCAGGTCCTGAAGGCAGGTGTCTGGGCCAACCAGACCACCTTCACGTCCTTCTACCTTCGGGATATTGCCCACAAGTCCTTGGATACTTTTTCCTTGGGACCTGTGGTGGCTGCTCAACACGTTGTGTAAGCTTACCCAGCACCCGAGCAGGCAGAACAGCATCGATTCCTGTATGACTGGGAGAATGAATGTGCGAATGAGAGAGTGACTGGCTTCTCTTCACCATCTTTTCTCTACCTCTACCTGTGTCAGTAGGGATACGGTCGTTACCACGCTGGAAGGAAGTCATAGGCAGGTAAGCTACTCAACCGAGCTCCATCCTATCTCTTTAACTAGAGATAGGAGTGTATATCCACCACTTCTCCAAACAAGGGGGAGAAAGTGGATGCCTACATGAGACAAACCCATTGCTTTATATTTGCTCATGTAAAGGAAAAAGTTCTTACAATGCTAGTACGAAGAGATACGCTTGCCTCTCTCTTAGTACTCGGCCAGAGGTCTGACCATTGATTCCTGCGGTGCACACCCCGATCAATCGGACAGAGGCTTGATCCTCCCCCGCTCTTTACGACCAGGGAGGCATTCCAGGATGGACGAACACCAGTCTGTTCATCAAAAGACTCAGATTCCTCCCACCAAGAAGTGAGTCTTCCTATTGTTAAAGGACCGATGGTTTGTATTACGTATCGGAACAAATGACCAATTTGTCGAAAATTGCATTTTTCCTAACTATACAAACCTGAGGTCCTTTACATATAGTCCCTCCTCATGCCACACTCTGCGTATTTTGCATGGGCAAAAGCAAAAGTGATTTGTTTACCTCCCAGTTGCGCGGCGCGCGACGATCGGACAAGCAGTTAACTACCGTTCTCCCCTTGTTCGAAGCTTACGACCGTTCCAGCTGCCGCTAGCTACTTCCTATTGTTAAAGGACCTCAGGTTTGTATAGTTAGGAAAAATGCAATATTAATAAACATTACCTTAATATAATTTATCTAGCCCTAAATCCCCAAAAAACCGCACCAAAATTTACCACATTGGCAACCCTGTTTACCTCCTATTCTGTCCGCCAGTTGGCAACACTGTCGTTGACAGATACGAAAACCTTCCCTCAAAGCAGTTGTTAACGAGCGCCCGTGTTGTTTACATCACGGCCGCTCTTTATAAACTTTCCTTAAACATTTTTGTGCCTTTAAAGCTTTCATTATTTGTTAAATGAAACTTTATATGAATTACCACTCACGCATTACATCACGAAATAGTGAATTAACTTTGATTTCTGTTGTGGTTCTTATCTTAAATTACGAACTTTTGCGCGACCCGGAACTACTGACCTGTCCAATTCTACAATGGATTACCAAGAAATTACGATGCTTCCTTCTGCCAGCAACATCAGGAACTGCCCGGTTTGTGGGACAAGGATGAGTAGCAGGGAGTATGAACCCCATGACATTTGTAGTTCTTGTCGTGGACAGGTTTGTGACTTGACTTCTCGTTGTGACGTATGTAAGCCTGGTCTGACGAGGATATGACTGCTTATATGAAACGCCAAACAATCTTGCAGCGTTAAAAGATCGGTTAAGGAGAAAAAGAAATCGATTGCTAAAACTGTATCTAACGAATTCTTTGACTTGGGCGCTCATGATTCTGGCTCTTCGGTTTCGGTATCGTACGACTCCGATTCCGAATTAATTGATGCTTTGCCCCCTGTACAACCGGTAATTTTAGTGAAGTTAGTTTTCTGATGTAGATTCGAAGATTTTGGCAATGGAAACTACCTGGAAACAGAATTTTAAGAAATTACAGCTTAGTCTAGATAGAGATATTTCTGCTAAGTTTAACAATCTGTCAGAGAATTTTCAAGAAGCCTTTACTAGAATGTCTAACACACTTTTAGATTCATTTTCAGCTCCTCGTCAGTAACGTCGACAGCCCACCATGGGTAACGGTGCGACAGATACCCGGCTTGTGAACCCGTCGTGGCGAAGGCCTAGGGGGGGATCCAGGTCCAGGGCAGGTGCCTAACGAATCTTTACCCAACGTGTCCCTGTTAGTCCCGTAACAGTGCCAAGGGCGCTTATTTAGGAGAAGGGGGGAGGGATATTAGTGTCAGACCTAAGATAGCTAGTCGTCAGGATTTTACTTCAGAGGAAGTTTCTAAGTTAGATCTGACGATGATGATGATGATGACGCGGATTCGTGTGATATTGATGTTTCCTCGAATGGATGTCATGATGTAGAATTCAAGAAACTTTTTGATTTAATTTTGAGTTTTCTTCCTCAGGCGAGGCCTAAAGAGCAGAAGCAGCCTCCGCCTCGTTGTATTACAGAAGGGATTTTCTTGACGGTCCTTCCCGGTCACGGGAATTTTACGTTTTCCCTTTGCCCAGAGGTTCGCGAGAGTGAGGACGGACGTTGCCGCTAAACTTTCGAAGGTGATCGGGGAAGGGAAGAGGAAGCTCTCTTCTTTCTTACGACACCGGAGAGGAGTTTACCAGGTGGCGGATGATTCTTCATTCTCTCGACCCCCCAAGCCAAATCCTGATTTGTCCCCCCCCGACTTTCAAGTCAAACCCTTGCCTTCTAAGGCTTCGGTCTCTGTCTCAATTGAAGATTTTATTGCTATGGAGGCTGTTATGAGCTCCTTACAAGAAGCTCAATCCTTCAATATGTGGGTCCTCGGAGGGCTTTTAAATGTATATCAAGGACTCCGGGTTTGTTCCTCCTGATGCTCCTCTTTTTAGAGAAATTCTGCTCATCCATTTCAATCGCTTCTGTACATCAGAACGAGCTTGCTGCTTCAATGCAGGCCTTTCTTGTTTCTCTAAGGCGTAACCTGTATTTGTCGCAGTTACCCCTCCTCTGTGATCGGAGATTCAGAGAAACCCGTCGTTGTCCTCTTCTCCTTTTGGCGATTTCCTTTTCGATATTTCTGTGCTTTCTGAGGTTTTGAAGGAACATCAAGGTGATGCCTCTTCCAAGCTCACTGGGCCTTATCAAGAGCTTTTTCCTCTGGTCTTCCTCCCATTCCTTCAAGGAGTAAGCGTAAGTTTAGGACCAGATCTGTACCTTCTGCTCCAGCCCAACAACCTCCTTCTGGCTCTTTTTTCCAGAGTACATCTCAGGTTGCTGGTGCCTCTTCTTCATCCTCTGGTGCTCACCCTTTGAAACGCGGGAGAGGTTCTTGGCGTGGCTCCAGGGCAGAGAAAGAGCTCAACCTCCAGGAGGACCTTCTTCTTCTTCTTCTTCTTCTTCCTTGTCTCTGCGTAAGAATTTTCGGTAAGGAAAAACGGAAGTAGGAGTCATCACCTCGCCTGGAGACCGCAGGTAGAGCTTGTTCCTCCTTTTTCCCGCCATTGGTTAGCTTGGCAAGGGGTGAGGGGCGGGTCTCCCGCCATTGGTCAGCTTGGCAGGGGAAGGAGCCTGGAGGAGGGGCGGTGGATGCTTGGGTGGTGGAGGTCCTGAAGGAAGGTTACGAGATCCTTTTTGTTTCCAGACCTCCACTTTCCAATCGTCCTCTCGAGTTCAGCAGTTATTCCCCTCACTCAATCTCAGGGGTCAAGCCTTGGAGAAGGAGCTTTCGGCCCTCTTGGAGAAGGATGCCATAGAGCGAGCTCCTCCTTCTCCCGGGTTTTACTCTCGGATGTTTGTAGTTCTAAAGGCCTCGGGTGCCTGGCGCCCCATCATAGATCTTTCGGTTTTGAACAAGTTCATTCTAAAGTCCAAGTTCAGGATGGAGACGGTCCAGACTGTTCTTTCATCCGTCAGGAGGGGGGGACTGGATGATTTCCATCGATCTGCAGGATGCTTATCTGCAAATCCCCATCCATCCAAGAAGCAGACCTTACCTTCGGTTTTTCACGGACTCGGGAGGTTTTCCAGTTTTGTTCAAGACCCTTTGTTTCGGCCTCACCACTGCTCCACAGGTCTTTTCTCGGGTGATGGCTCCTGTTTCAGCTATTCTGCATCAGTTAAATGTAAGGATGCTTCGGTATCTGACGATTGGCTAGTCCAGGCCGAATTCTCTTAGAGAAATGTCTCCGGTCGAGGGAGATAGTTCTGTCTCTTTGTGTCGAGTTGGGCATTCGTGTCAACTTCGACAAGTCCAATCTAATCCCTTGCCAGATCATGACTTATCTGGGGATTGTTTTGAATTCCCAGATTTTGAGGGCTTCTCCCGCTCAGAAACGGATATAGACAAGCTTCGAGTCTGATCGAAGAATTTTTGTCCTCCGTAATGCAGCCAGTTTCTCTTTGGAGGTCTCTCCTGGGCCATTTTGTCATCCCTCATCCAACTGGTTCCCGGAGGTCGTCTCAGCAATGAGGTCCCTTCAGTCGACACTTCGCCAGTCATGGGATTTCGTGTCCGAGGACACGATAGTCGCCTCTTCTCCACAATGTCGGAAGGATCTCCGTTGGTGGATGCAAGTTCACCGCCTCAAGTCAGGGACACCTCTTCTTTTCGGTCCTCGGACCAATAATGTTTGGTCAGACGCCTCGGATCAATTGGGTGGGGCGCACACCTGGGCTCCGAAGCCGCTTCGGGCCTTTGGTTAGAGGAGGAGAGGAGCATGTCAATAAATTGGAGGGAACTGAGGGCAGTGTACCTAGGCCTTCTTTCATTTCAGGAACAAGGTTGTTTGGAGTCGGTTGTCGCGATCTTTGTCGACAACACCACAGCAGTCTCGTACTTGAAAAAAAAACAAGGCGGCACACAGTCGGATCTTCTCACTCAAGAAGCCCGATCAATCCTGTGTTGGGCAGAAGACAGGGGGATTACGTTGGTCCCTCAGTTTATCCTGGGCCATCACAACGTCTTAGCAGACGCCTTGTCGCGACCGAACGAAGTTCAAGGGTCTGGAGTGGACACTTTGCCAGGAAGTCTTCGCACAGCCTCAGAAGAAATGGCCTGTCACAGTCGATCTGTTTGCCACCCCCACTGAATTTTCGGTGCCAGATATTCTTCGCCCCTTACCAGACTCCTCAGAGTGCCGGGACAGACTCTCTTTTGCAGGATGGGAGGGACTTCAAGCCTATGCTTTTCCTCCGTTCTCTCTGGTGAGGTCAGTCCCTCAACAAAGTGAGGGCAACCAAGCGTCTGGATCTCACCTTGATCGCCCCCTTCTGGCCACAGAAGGAGTGGTTTCCCGACCTTCTGGAAGCACTGGTGGAACCCCCCATTCGCTGCCAGAGAGACCAGATCTTCTCAAACAACCCCATTTTCATCGGTTCCATCAGAGGCTCCACATGCTTCATCTTCATGCCTGGAGACTGTCAGGAGGTTCTCCAAGCACGAAGGGTTCTCCTCCAGAGCATGCGACGACAGTTGGCCTCTTGCCAGGCGGCAATCAACCAGAGTAATTATCAGGCTAAATGGTCGGATTTTACAGGCGGTTGGTGTAAGTCTCAAGGACATTCAATTTCTAGACCTTCCTTACCGAAAGTAGCCGGAGTTTTTAGTTCATTTACATCATGACAGGGCCCTGGTCACCTCGTGCATTAAGGGTTATAGGTCTATGCTTTCCTATGTTTTTAAGGCAAGGCTTCCTGAGATCTCTTCATCTTATGTCATTAGAGATTTACTTCGATCTTTTTCCCTATCTCGACCCAGGCCGCAGTGTTCGCCTCCGACATGGGACGTTAACAAAGTCCTTCAAGCCTTAAGGTTCCCTCCGTTTGAGCCTCTGAATTCTGCCAAATTTAGGGACCTCTCTTCTAAGACACTCTTCCTTGTCTCACTGGCTACAGCCAAGAGGGTGGGTGAACTGCAAAGCACTCTCTTTTCTGGTTGCCAGATCTGGACAAGACATGATTTTGTCATACCTTCCTGAATTTGTCGCAAAGACTGAATCGTCTGATAATCCCATTCCCAGGTCTTCGTACTGAAGTCGCTGGTCGACTTTGTTGGTAATTTAAATGAGGAATTAGTTCTTTGCCCTGTTTAGGGCGCTCTCATGTTATTTACGCCGCACGAAGGGACATTCAGGGTCGTCCCCGTATCTGTTTGTTTCACCCCGAAATGTCAAGAGACCTATTTCAAAGAATGGTGTATCCTTTTTTCTCAGAGATCTTATCGTTAAAAAACAAAATGGTGGTTCGGTCTGCTGGGGAAGACCAGAGCGCCGAGAGCACACAGTATTAGAGCAGTTGCTACATCAGTAGCTTTTATGAAGAATGTCTCAGTCGCCAAGGTGCTTGAGGCGGCGACTTGGCGTTCTAATTCTGTTTTTGCCTCTTTTTACTTGAGGGATATTTCTCTAGTTCTAGGCGACCTTCGTTCTTTGGGCCGTTGGTGATGGCAGGACAGGTCGTCAGACAGGAGAAATTAGGTAGCTTCCTGTTTTACGTTTGGTTGCTACCTGTATATTATTCATTAATTTTTTTGTTGTATATATTTTTTGTTTTTGTATTATAACACATGGCAGTTTTTGACGTAGTTATATGGGAATTAGGCAGTTTGGTATTTAGGTGTTTTTGATGACAAGGACTGACTGCTTGGCAACTCATGCTGCTTCCATTTTCAGTGTGAAAATGGTTCCAGCCACTGGGTTGTCGGCACTGGCGACTACGCTTCTCCCAGAGTCGATGCTGACCCTAGGACTAGCCACTGGTTCGCTTGTCCTGACGACTCCTGCTTCTTCCACTGTCCTGGACAGGGAATTAGTCGATGGATCGTCTGCTGTCATCTGGTGACTCGCTCACCATCTACTTTTTGTCTCACCTGTCTTCTCAGAGTCAGACACTCGTGGAGATCAGCGACCATTTAGTAGCCCTGAGTTTCTGTTGACGAAGTCGGTTGCGTTGATACACCCCCGATGATCGTGTAACACTGAGACCAGGTTGGACTGTCAGGCATTCGTCCTTCGGGACTGAATCGCCTTTTTGCTCCGCGGCTCCTTCTCTTGGCACCAGAAAAAGCTCGAGTTAGGAGTTGCTCATGAGCCGATTCGTTGCTGGCGACTTCGGGTTGCGTTGATACACCCCCAGGTTTGCTTAGCTTTGAATCGCAGACAGTCCAGACACTCATCCTTTAGGGAAAGAATAGTGCTTGATAGTCTTCAGGGTGCAGCCTTGCTGTCCGCAATTCGTCTGACTGGTCACCTGGTCGGTCTCACCTGACTTTAGTACAGACGGACTGACTATGCACTTACTCCTTGTCCTGTGCTACCGCAGTTGGTGGCAATTATGGTAGGAGACTTTGAGTGTTAGTATCTTTGACCTTGGGTGAGTTTTGACTGCCTATGATATATATTTCTTTGTTTGTTTCTCCTATTCTGTCCGAAGGGAAATTGTATTCAGATTCCCTCCTCCTTTCAATGTGGTTAATCGGGCTAGATGAATTATATTAAGGTAATGTTTATTAATATGGAATTTTTGTTTTATTCTAAAATTAATATTAATAATACTTACCTGTATAATTTATCTAGTCCCACCCAGCCTACCCCACGATCTGCCTATCACAACTGATTTGAGGGAAGGTTTTCGTATCTGTCAACGACAGTGTTGCCAACTGGCGGACAGAATAGGAGGTAACAGGGTTGCCAATGTGGTAAATTTTTGGTGCGGTTTTTGGGGATTTAGGGCTAGATAAATTATACAGGTAAGTATTATTAATATTAATTTTAGAATAAAAATTCCATTTTCGACAAATTGTCATATTTCAAGTGCATGGTGGCCATTAGTCGTTTACTCTAAGGGGTCACGAATTACTTGGGTAACAGACCTTTGGGGCCGAAGCCGACCTGACCAGGTTACCGGACACAACTTCCAAGGTTAGGTTAGGTAAAACTTTACAGTAATAGTTGCACAGCTTCATTCCTGCCACTTGCCGACCGCGAGAGGTTACCACCTTTTATGGGGACCAGCCAGGTAAGGGCACATTGCCCGAAGTTAGGTTAGGTCAGGACCTAGCATTATGTGAAGGGTAAAGTCTATTTGTGTATCAGAAACTTGACCCAGTTGCCAACTGGCGTTAGTCAAGCTGAGCCGTGTAACCATGTAAAGTTTTACCCCTTTGACCCCTTACTCTGAATTTGTCCCCCAACTTACCCTACACTAGGTAAAATAGTAGTAAGGATACTAGGATAACCTAGAGTAAGCTAACATAACCTAGGTTAGTTTATCCAAGCTTAACAAAGACTTCTTGCTATTATTAGGAAACCATTTACAGGCAGTCCCCCAGTTTTTGATGAGGGTTCCGTTCTTGAAACGCGTCGTAAGCCAAAAATCCTAAGAAAACCTTACTTTTAATGCTTTGGGTGTATTGAAAACTATGTAAACTGCATTTTTATTGCAATTTTCATCATAACACCTTCAAGTATTGATTATTTTACCTTTTTATAGTTGTATTTCTTTGTCGGATCAGCATCATAAGTGTCGTAACCCTGGAACATGCATTGTAAAGCGGGAAATAATTTTTGATCAATATAATTGATAAATGCCGTAATAAATTTTTAAATAGTGAGGGGTGGGGTGAAGAGGATGTTGCACATGAGATTGGAAATGCTCACTACGTACTTATTAAAATGTGTAGAAGATTTTACCCAAAGTTATAAGTAAAAACTTAAGTGATGAGTGAAAAGGTCTCAATGCAATGTGGTTGCAACAAAATGTGGAAAATGTTGGGAATACTGAAAGCAAGATTTCAAGTATATTTTATAAGCCATTTGCTGGGAATACTAAACATTACGTATTGAAATTTTATCCAAATGTGAGAGACCATTCATAAAAATCATGATAAAATAAAGGTAGAGTGGGGGACATGTGAATTATGTGACAGATATCCCATCACCATGTGTTTTAATTATCAAAGAAATTATCTTATAGAACAGAAGTGCCTTCTAAAGAGAAAGAGGATGAGCCATGCACATCATAGAACAAGGGATTGCTACTCAACAATGCAAAGATGACCACAGTAAATGGGATGAGATTTCACAAGTTTGATGTGAATCATGTAGTGACTGAGAAATGTATATTATTAGAGGAAGAGATTAATGGGATTAAAAACAAAACTGACCAGGGATGGTTATTCTCAGTGGTTGCAAATAATGTGACTATGTACATTTATTGAATGGCTGGAAATAGAACAGTTGAAATTAAGTGTTTAAAAAAGTTCTAAAACAACACAATAGTATGATATAACCAGTTGTCATGAAAACATTGCAGCTTAAAAACAAATTAAACTAATCTTTGAAATCTTAACAAAAGCACATCCTACCTGACTACTTCCCCTCTGAACTTCCCTTCAACTTATATAAATATTATGACAATAGTAGTAGTACATACAAGGTTATAAAATGGAATAAGGCAGCAACAGTACATATTAAATTTAAAATCACATTAGTACCTATTTTGATTGAGAGGAGAGGTGAATGTTTCACATAAACCTGTATTTCACTCAATTTCACGTTTACGTCACTTCATTTTATCCCATTTTGTAAGTATGTACACTATCTTAAGTACAGTAGGTTCTTGGTTTACGTCGTAGTCGATCTACGTCATTTCGTGGTTACACGTCAGTCTCTGAGAAATATATTAAAAATTTCTTGTACCATCATTCGGACATAAATTCAAACGGAAGAATAATGTCGTCTCGAGGTAGAATATAGGGAAGATGGTACCGGTCACACGCTTGCTATATGCCATCTTGACTTGTGTTTCATTTGCTGTCTCAATTCTATTATTTTTTGGGAACTTTTTTAATTGCAGTATAGCTCCCAAGCATAAGGCAGACTCTTCTGATGGCAGTGCTACAAAGAAACAAAAAGCCATCTCCATGGAAGTGAAAAGGGTGGAACGCCATCAAATATCGGCCGCGCACTCAGGTTAAGTTGTATGACTGGCAATGATCATCAAAGATAAAAAGCGCACTTGAACATGTGAAAGGATCTGCTCCTATGAAACCAACTGTGATTACAAAGCAGCATAGTGGTCTTATTATTGAGATGGAAAGATTATTAGTGCTTTGGCTGGAAGACCAACATCAACAGCATATCCCAGTTAGCCTAATGTTGATTCAGAAGGCTAAAAGTTTGTTTGAAACAATGAAAAAAGAAAAGGGGGGAAGGGAGCGAAAGTGAAGAGTTTGGAGCTAGCAAAGGTTAGTTCATTTGGTATAAGGCCCTTGCAAATTTGCATGGGCTTAAGGTGCAGGTGGAAGCTGCTAGTGGTGATGAGAAAGCAGTAATTGAATGTCCTGGTGTGTTGGCTGAGGTAATCATGAAGGGGGGTCACTGTGCTGAACAGGTGCTTAACGTAGATGAGACAGGTTTGTTCTGGAAACGGATGCCTAGCCGAACATACATTGCCATGGAGTCAAACACAGCACCAGGCCACAAAGTCAGCAAGAAATTATTTTGCTTCTTGAGGTTAATGCTGCTGGTGATTTCAAGCTGAAGCAAATGTTGGTGTTTGTTTCCGACACGGCATACAAAACCTTCGGTCCTTTTACAATAGGAAGGTACTAGCGGCAGCTGGATAGGTCGTAAGCTTTCGAACAAGGGGTTCGGTAGTTAACTGCTTGTCCGACAGGCGCGCGCGCGCGACTGGGAGGTAAACAAATCACTTTTGCTTTCGGCCTCACAGCGAGTGGACGTGTGTGTTCGACGCTCTCTGCCCGCTTCTCGTCGTTGCTTTCCCTGAGTATATGGTTGTGTTTGTGTGAATCATCATTGTAAGTACAATCATTTCCTCTTTATTCATCCAATTGTGGTTTTATTTGATCAATCATGGAATCTCCACGCCTCGCTACCCCCGGAGATTGTGCCCGGGGTACCGAAGCGCGTAAATGCGGGTAAGTTCCGCTCGTTCCCTGAAATTGATTCCACATATTTTGTGCGCTCGGTGTCGGGGACGCGAATGCACCCGAGCCAAGCCCTGTGAAGTGTAATAATTGGTCGGAGGCGCAGTGGTGCTTGTACGAAGGTAGGAAGAAGCAAAGGCCTGCAAAGGAGTCGTCGGAAGCGCTCCCGCGACTGCTTTGGTTACGGACACTTCGTCTTCTTTCCTGCCGCCCGCTCAGCTCCCACGTTTGCGCCCTTCCCCTTGGGGGGGGGTTTCTAGGTCCTTCTCCTCACCCGTCCTGTCGAGTGTGGAGGAGGGCGCTAGATACCCCGATGTCGAGTTGTACTCTGGGTCCTCTATCCGTTCGTCTTCATCGCACGAGCGGGTAGAGGATCCTGCTAATCACCCGACCTTTGCTTCCTCAGGTGCTGTTGCCGCGAAGGACGACCTCGGACAGGTGTGGGCATCGTTGGGTCTGCAGGGCGTGCAGAGTGTCCAGGGGCTGCTCTACCATCTCGCTGGCTCTGTGGCGGTCACGCATGCTACGGTAACGACCACCACCACGACCCTTTCAACTCTGGCATGCTTCACCTCCTCAACCTGGTGTACACCCCGCACGCGGTCTCGTCACACCAACTACATCGGTGCAGGGGCCAGTCGCCGTACCACGGGGGAGTGTGATGCCGCCACCTGGGTTTGCCGTGCTGCCTCGACCGGACTTCGTGTGCCCGAAGAGCTCGCCCCTGGACCTCCCACCAGTACCTAGGATGTCTGTGCCGCTGGTCCGTCCACCTGGTCCGCCTGTACAGCCTGCCGTACCTGTCCAGCCGCTGTTCACGGGACGTGATGTTGCCGACCACTGCTGCCGTTCTGTATCTGCTCCTGCCGTCTCCACTGCTGTTCCTGTGATGCCTGCACCTACTTGCTGACGTTGTTCCTGTTCCGTGCGCCGCTGCTCCCGATGCCGACCTGTTCAGACAGGTGCGTCCGGGCCCTGTTGCTTCGGCAACAGCAGCCCCGGCTCCGCCCTGGATGACAGATCTGACATCGGTCCTGAGGAGGTTGACGAAGAAGAAGAAGAAGAGGAGGAAGGTGTCGTCGTCGTCTTCATCGTCTTTCTTCGTCGTCGTCTGCCGCCTCTTCCCCTTCTTCTCTAAGGCTCCCCCGCCTAAGAAGAAGAAGGTCGCCTCCCCCCCCCCTAAGAAGAAGAAGGTCGCCTCCCCCCCCCCTAAGAAGTCTCCTTCGGGAGCTTCTAAGGGCCCGTCTCGCTCCGGTGAGACGGGGGGTTCTTCGCTGGTCACCCTGCTCCTTCGGGGGCAGGAACCGCCGTCTCTTCTTCCGCAAGGAAGAAAGACTACGGGGACCAGAGGAGTGCTGGCCGGCTAACACCGGCACTTCCCTCGCCTACTGTTTAGGTTGGTTCGACCACGGCAGCAGGATCCGTCTCGGCCTCTCGTTCGCGAGAGGTACCGAGTGTACGGTCGCCTACCAGCGACCGTGGGCAGCTATGAACCAGACCTCTGAGCCAGCTCAGCGTCAGGTTCACGGCACGGAGCGGAAGACTGGTGACAGCCGCTCAAGCGACTCTCACCAGACCAGCTCTCGCTCTCGCGGCGAGCAGCTGGTTACCCGGGGCGGACGTGACGGTCCACGACCGGCCACAGGCTGAGGCTGGGAAGAGGTCCCCCCGTTCGCCGGCACCAGCCACGGCGGTACCAGCGACGTGACGCGCGTGAGGATACGCACCAGTCTCACCGTGACAGTGGAGCTCGCCGGTCGCCTGACCGTCACTCTCACGAGAGCGATCGGGTACGGCGACCAGCACCAGCTCTTCTGACACACGAGACCGGGGCTGCTGTTCTCAGTCCAGCCGTTCTCCACAGCGAGACGGCTCGACTAGGCCTGCAGCTCGATCGCCTGCAGTCTTCCAAGCCCACTGGTTCTGCCAGCGAGCGAGGAGGGAGCGTTAGGTCTGCCTCTCCCATACCTTCAACCTCCTCGGGTTACACCGGGAGGGGCGAGGTATTGAGGAGTGATCGTGAGGGGTGCGCCCCTCAGGATCCCACCACGACGTCCTACGTACCAGGCACGGTTCTCGGACCGGCCAGGTCGTATGCACAAGTGGCTGGAGGAGACCGAGAGGGGTCTGTCGCTGTTCCCCCCCTCGAGGGGGGAGGGTCTCGGGTCTCGGGAGATGCTGCTGTTCGAGGGACTGGATGGTCCTACTCCGCAGGATGCAGTCACCCCTGAGATTCAGAGGAACTTTGCCGAGGTAATTTGCGCTGATTCGTCAGCACAACGACCTCGACGAAGGATCGCCGCTCCCACCATCCGAGCCCACGTCCCGGCTCGAGTCGTTCTGGGGCCCAAGAAGAGGGAACCGCCAGACCGACGGTGCCGGTTTTGCCGCGTTCTGAGCTTGCCGACTCAGTGCTGGGCCAGGTAGAATCTCTTGTCTCCGGGCAAGACGGTTCTCTCAAGTCTGGCAGGTCGAGCAAGCTGCTTCCACCTCCTCTGCTGCGACAGCGGCGTTTTTACTTGCCATCTGAGGACCCGATGCCGCCCAAACAAAGGTGAACCGGAGTTAGCCAGGCTGACTCCGGGTGTGTCTCTGCAGCAGCTCCTGTCCGAGAACCTATGGTTCTCGCAGCAAGAGGCACTCGGCCTGGAATCCACTGCCATGGGCAGCTTTCCAGGCCGTCTCCTGGTTAGATCTGTGGTCCCTCACAGTATCTAAGGTCGCAGCCAACTCCGGGGGAATTTCTCCCGAAGATGACTCGGCCTTTAGGAGACTTTGCCAGTCTGGGGGAAGAGCCATCTCCGGTCCTTGCCCACCAGACGGTGAACCTGTGGCCAACCTCCGGTTCTCGACGTAGGGACGCTGTCCTTACTCGAGTTTCCAGGGCGGCCTGGGCGTGAAGCGGCATTGGGACTTCGCAACGGACCTTTACGGAGTTCCACGTCTCTCTTCCCAGGAGAGATGGTGGACGCTGCGGTGGACAGACGGCGCACTGACGACAGTGACCGTCGGTTCACCAGGCAGTCTCGAAGGCTTCTGGGCAGCCTCGGACTGCGGCCAAGCAAAGAGCTCGGCTAGCGCTTCCACGGTGGCTTAAGACGGTAGTCGCGTCGAAGCCCCGGGGAAAGACTCTGTCTTCTTCGACTTCTACAAAGGGGAGCCGTAATCAGCCCTCCTCCCAGCCCTCCTTCTCCCAGGAGGCTCTGGGAAGAAGTCGAAGAAAGGGGGGAAACGCTAGGGACGGCGTTCCCCCTCACCTGCTGCCGGAAGTTGGGGGGTGCCTGGCTAGCCATTGGGCAACTTGGCAGCGCTACGGCGCCGAGACCTGGATTTGTAGATGTCCTTCGGGAGGGATATCTATTACCCTTCGAATTCGGCGGCCACCCCTCACCTTCAACCCGGTCCAACAGCAGTCGTACGTTCCAGGGTCATCGAAGGACGTAGCATTGAGACAGGAGATCAAGACCATGCTGAGCAAGAGAGCTGTAGAAATCGTCACGGATCAGTCACCGGGCTTTTGTTTTTACAGTCGAACTCTTCCTGGTGGAAAAGTCTACGGGAGGCTGGCGCCCGGTGATAGATCTCTCTCCCCTGAACCGGTTTGTTCGCCAGACCCGGTTCACGATGGAGACGGCACGTTCCGTGCTCGACTCCATCAGGAGAACGATTTCATGCTTTCAGTGGACTTGAAGGATGCGTATTTCCAAATACCCATTCATCAGTCCTCCAGAAAGTACCTCCGCTTCATCCTCGACGGGACGGTGTACAGTTCAGGGCACTTTGCTTCGGTCTCTCAACCGCCCCACAGGTGTTCACGCGAGTGTTCACTCTGGTGTCTGCTTGGGCCCATTCGCACGGGATACGTCTGATGAGGTATCTCGACGATTGGTTAGTCCTGGCGAGCTCCCGCTCGCAGTTGCTACAGGACAGGGATCGACTGCTCGAGTTCTGTCGCGATCTGGGATCGTTGTGAACTTCGAAAAGTCCGATCTCGAGCCCAAGCAGAGGATGAAGTACCTGGGTATGCTGATCGACACGGTAGCAGGGCGAGTCTTCCCCGCAGACTCGCGGATCAGCAGATTCAGGGAGGCAGCCAACCAGTTCCTCCTGTCTCGGCAGGAAGGAAAAAACAGGTAGCTCAGCGATGGCAAGTCGTGATCGGACACCTGTCGTCACTCGAGAAGTTAGTCCCTCACAGGCGTCTTCACCTGCGGTCTCTTCAGTGGAGACTAAAGGAGAGTTGGTCACAGGCGACGGATCCCCCAAGCTTTCCAGTGTCACTGACACCGGAGGTGAGGCAGGACCTAGCCTGGTGGCTGGACGACAGGAACCTCTTAAGAGGAGTGCCTCTGCGCACTCCCCCCCCGGACATGCAGCTGTTCTCAGACGCATCGACCGAGGGATGGGGCGCACACCTGGAGGAGTTGCTGACTTCAGGAGTGTGGGACGAGAACGACAAGCACCTTCACATCAATGTACTGGAACTCAAGGCGGCGTTTCTCGCTCTCCAAGAGTTCCAGGACCGCTTGATGGGACACTCAGTGGTGTTGATGTGCGACAACACCACGGTAGTGGCCTACGTCAACAAACAGGGGGGCCTAGTGTCTCTCCCGTTGTACCAGTTGACTCGGCAGGTGCACGAGTGGGCCGAGGCACACTCAATAGAGCTGTCGGCACGCTACATTCCAGGGAAGAGGAATGTAGTAGCAGACACGC
>NC_087204.1:22406727-22513144 GCF_015104395.2 Macrobrachium nipponense | reverse complement strand
GAAAGAATATATAATACATAAGTGTTATGAAGAAGGCGAGAAATACCCAGAAAGTGCTGGACAGATGGAAAAGAAAAGCCCTAAACCCAAGGAATGTGATTTTGGAAATTTAGTTGTTAGGGAAAATAGCTTGAAGTTGAAAATATATCATTGTTGTCATGTTGTTTGAATAACAAAATAAAGGATCATTCCGTCATGGAAATGCATTTACTACTCACCTTTCCAATCTCGTACCAATGTCCAGCGTAGAGGGAATTTTTGTAATTAAAGGCTGGATCCACTGTAATGCATCCAGGATCTTGTGACACCATGATAGGGCTAGCTGTCACCACCATCGCAAGACAAATAAGTATCTGGAATGTTCACCTCATTAAGTTCGTTGCTCTACTTTACACTTGGAATGAAATTGAAACAGTAATAGCCAAATTTTCATGATTTAAGGACTACGTATGTAATTTAGATATTAGATATAAATACTATTTTTATATCTGCCAAACCAGACAATTCAGTGAGACAGTATTGTACAATAAGCATAATTTATTTTTAAACTTAGTTTATTATTGTGTGTGTAATGTAAAGTATGCATGTTTTTGCGTGTTATAATAATGCTGCTAATATACCATTCAGAAGTACATGTATATTTCATCATAAAAATGGATGTGATATACGGACAGTGCTTACAACCTCATCCCAGAACAGTTTTTCTACTATTCCTGGTCAAGATTTAACTACGTAACTGCAAAAATCAACCATTCCAAACTCCATTCATGATTATTGTCTCATCTCACAATGTTACACAAGTAAAATCAACATTGTATTCATAAAGGTAATGGATAGCTACGAAGCCTGAATGCACCCATGTAATCGTAGACCCAATTTTGCACCAAACTAGTCCTTTGCCCATGTACGACGTACATATTTTCACACATTTTGCTTCCTTCATAAAAACTTATTCACTTAATTTTCCCTTATTTCAAATTTTACATAACTATCAGGACAAATACTTCTTCCATACACTCTCTTACAAGTGCTTCTGCCGTTTGTCAAAACATAGCAAACAGATCTATTGGTATGTTAAGTATGTATGTATGTATAAATTACATTCTTATATTATGTTATGTATATTATAATCATACATATTATATATATATCTATATATATATATATATATTATTATTATATATACATTATAATT
This sequence comes from Macrobrachium nipponense, assembly GCF_015104395.2. Taxonomy (NCBI): domain Eukaryota; kingdom Metazoa; phylum Arthropoda; class Malacostraca; order Decapoda; family Palaemonidae; genus Macrobrachium; species Macrobrachium nipponense. Next base: position 22,511,949 of record NC_087204.1, on the reverse strand, counting down.
ACGATACGGGTCCATTCAAGAAAAAGTAATCCGACCTTGGTTCATAAAAGGACAAATAATTCGCTAATCAGCAAATTAGTATTGTGGGAGTTGACAGCACTCTTACTGCGCATGCGTGTTAATTTTAAAAGCTCTAGTGTGTGGCGGTACCCGCCTGTGAGGCTAGAGTGCAGACGTCCAGCACAAGCTCGTCGGATTATCGTCCTTACACAACATGGTCGGAGCGCATCGAGCAGCGCTACTGCATTAAGTTCTGCTACAAGCTTGGTGGATACACCAAGTGCCTTTAGCGATGAAGCCATGGGAATAACACAGATAAAGGAGTGGTATAAACGCTTCAAGCTAGGACAAACTTCAGTTGAAAGCAAGCCACGGTCAGGCAGGCCATCCACCAGCAGAAACGAAGAATTCGTTGAAAATGTTCGTCGAATAGTGGAGGACGGCCGTCGTATAACCATCAAAGAAATTACTGAAGAAGTAGGAATAAGCACAGGATCAGTTCATACAATTTTAACGGAAGATTTGGCCATGCGACGAGTGTCTGCTAAATTCGTTCCCAAGTTGCTGGTGGAACAGCAGAAACAACTCCGCCTGGAAATTGCACAAGACCTGCTCGCACCTGCTCATTCTGCCCACTTGATCCAAGCTTATCTGGCCAAAAACAACACTCCACTTGTTCGGCATCCTCCCTACTCTCCGACATGGCACCTTGTGACTTCTGGCTGTTCCCTAAACTGAAAACAACCCTGGGAAGCGTTTTGAGTCGAGAGAGGAAATTATGAGAAAAACGACAGCAGAGCTTTACAGCATCCCAATGTCAACATTCCAGAGATGTTACCAGCAGTGGCAGCACTGGTGGGAAAAGTGTGTGCACTCCCAAGGGAAGTACTTTGAAGGTGGTTGAATAAAAAATTTCAAATTTGCAATTTTTTTTCTTCATGGACCAAGGTCGGATACTTTTTGAATAGACCTCGATATATATATATATATATATATATTATATATATATATATAGGTATATATATAGATACATACATACATATACATACACATACATACATATATTAGGGCTGTTTCCTTGTATAATAAGGCGCCGTATGAGGTAATGTTAGACTTGCGATAATCTTACGCTAAGTCGGTTGGTTATGCACTTCCATATTCATTGGAGTGTCTTGGGGTTTGTAGATCACTTACGAAGTCGGTATTATCTTCCTTGGTTATGACGACGATGTGTTAAACTCATGATGATTTCTTTCTGATGTGAGGTTTCTAGTAGAAAACACGAAGTATAAAAATACTTATATTCTCTGAGATTACATGGTGAAGATCAGGTAGGATTGTACAGGTCTTCTAATGATGGTGGCTTGATCGCTTCTGCCAACGATGATGGCTAATTCTGTTCTGTTCTCACTACCATCTCGGTTACAAGTCATAAAGGAAGCAGGACAGTAGCTCGAACATATGAACATACATACAAATGATGACACACTACAGATCACGTAGGCCTTTTGAATTATAGGTCGCGGTAGTTTTCTCAAAGCAGTGGGAGCCGTTGGACTAATGTTTCCAAACAAAATGAATGACCACAGATGACGGCATGTCATCTTAGCCTACATACTTTATCGTCTCTGGTCTGATCACATTCCTGCAAGCAATCTGGTTGACCTCTTTAGTTTTAATCTTTTATATATATGGAATAACATTCCATATTTTTATTATGTAATCACTTACACATATATATATATATATACACACACACACACACACACACATATATATATATATATATATATATATATATATATATATATATAATATATATATATATATATATATATAGATATATAAATTCTTCTGTTAAAACTGGATATATCTCGAGTATAAATAGCTCATTAAAAACGCTAGTTTAAAGCTAAAGACTTGGTGGACTCACTTCCATCCTTATCAAGCTATATATATATATATATATATATATATATATAATATATATATATATATATATATATATATATATATATATATATATATATATATATATATATATATATATATATATATATATATATTTATATATATATATATATATATATATATATATATATATATAGTTTAAAGCTAAAGACTTGGTGGACTCACTTCCATCCTTATCAAGCTATATATATATATATATATATATATATATATATATATATATATATATATATATATATATATATATATATATAACTGAATCACGAAAATTAGGAACGTGATAAATCCATAAATAAAGATATATGCCACGAGGGAAAATAGGAAAATAAACAACGGAGTATCCGCGAGATCTTTCGACGTTCAAACGTCCTTTACTTAGCAGATGAACTGACATACATAAGGAAATAACAATACAAGAAGAGTCATATAACTGACAGATAGGGATTATGAAGAGATTAGTACTTAGAATCCGACACACCTGGAAGATGAGTAACCTTCCCAAACAAGCATAAACAATGGGTACAATTAAAGGATTAAGACAAACATCTCAGACACAAGGACGACAAGACAATTAAAGGATTATGGGTGACAGCTATTCAGAACTTTGGTAAACAAAAACATATTCACTATATTTACATATAAAACATACATTACAACGAAGATATCTCTAAGGCAACTAATTTTTATTTAAGTCTGTAATTATATCTTTGAGGTAATTCCTAAATATGTTACAAATAAAGGGTCTAAATGAAACAGGCCCCGACTAATGTTAAAATTACAATGAGAAGTAAGTTGTATTAAAGCAGATTCTAAAAGATTTCGTGATAAGACATCTTTTGACCTTGCAATTACTGAACTACCAATCCAATTTATTCGGTGGTTTTCACTTAAATGAATGAATATTGCATTTGATGTTTGCCCAGTTTTTACAGAATATTTATGCTAGCTTAACCTTACTTCTAAGCCCTTGCTTGACTGTCCGAGATAAAATGAGGGACAATCCATACATGGAATTTTATATATTATGTTGTTGCTTTCTTTGGGGCCATTTTTTTTATTAACATTCCTTTTAGTGTGTTATTATAGGAAAAAACAAGGTTGACCTTAAAGGCTTTTAATAATGATTTAATGGTTTCAAATCTGTTAAAATAAGGCAAACTGAGAATGTTCTTAGAATTTTCTTTGTCCGTGTTACTTACACTATAAAACTTTTTTGTGGGCTTTATTATAACAAATATCAAATATATGTGAAGGATAGCATAAATCTTTCCCTATTTTTCTTATGTATTCAATTTCCTGATCCAAATATTGGGGACTGACTGCGCAATGCTGGTAAAAACATAGAAGAAAAAATTTATATTTTTATGTTAAGATGGTGGCCTAAATAGAAATGAACATAAGTTAAGTTGTTGGTCGGTTTCCTATTATTACTGAATTTACATTGAAATGGTTCTCTATGAATCAGAACATCTACGAAAGGGAGGCAATTGTCTTTTTCTAATTCTAGGGTAAACTTAATCGATGGTACCTGGTTATTTAATTTAGAGAGTAAATCATTTACATCAATACCGACAGGCAGAACAGCTAAAATATCATCAACATATCTATACCACTTTACAGGAATATAAATGATATTAGGTAAGTAGCGTTTTTCAAAGAATTCCATGTACAAGTTTGAGAATAGTGGTGATAAAGGGTTTCCCATTGCCATGCCAAATATTTGTTGATAAAATTCACCATTGAATATAAACTTACAATCACAAATGCACAAACTAGTGAGTGAAATAATGTGACTTATAGGTAGAGGTAATTCATACTGAGTTAGTTCATTACTAAGATATTCTAAAATAGAGTCTATAATGACTTTAGTAAAAAGAGAACATACATCAAAATAAACGAACGAATCTATCAGTGTTGGGGGCAAAGAGTAATTTTGTTTAATTTATCAACTAAATCTAGAGAATTATTAATATGAGAATCGGAGATGGTTCCAAGTAACGTAGACAAGATCTTAGTGGTATATTTCGAAAATTTATATGAATTGAACCAACAGTACTGATAATAGGCCGCATAGGTTATTTTCTTTGTGCGTTTTGACTAATCCGTACAAGTAAGTAGAGAAGGACATTTGATGACAATTTGCCTAGTTAGTTCTGTTTTATCTTTAAGGACATTTTCACTATGCCTATTGAAGTTTTTTATGACTTGATCAGGGGGATTTTTTTCGTTTTTTATAAGTCACATCATCATCCAATAGGGCTTGCATACGTGATATATAGTCAGCTTTATCTAAAATTACTATACTATTTGACTTATCAGCTTTTGTAATGTGTATAGTATTGTCCTTTTTAAGATTGGTCAAACTTTTCTTATACCCATTGTTTATGCTTAATTGGGAAGGTTACTCATCTTCCAAGTGTGTCGGATTCTAAGTAGTAATCTCTTTATAATCCCTATCTGTCAGTATACGACTCTTCTTGTATTGTTATTTCCTCATGTATGTCAGTCATCTGCTAAGTATAGGACGTTAGAATGATACCAAAGATCTGCGAATACTCCGTTGTTTATTTTTTCCCCCATGGCATATATCGTTATATTATATAATTATAAAATATAATAATATATATATTATTTATATATATATATATATATATATATTATATATATATATATATATATCTATATATAGATCTATATAGATATATATAGATTATAAAATATATATATTCTATATATATATATAGATATATATGTATATATATCTAGTAATTAATAGATTTATATATATATATATATATATCCCATATATATATATATATATACGATGTATATATATATATATATCTATAGTATATATATATATATATATTATATATATATATATAGCTCTATATATATATATATATATATTTTTTTATATATATATATATATATAAATATATCCATATATCTCTATAGTATATTATATATATATCTATATATATATATCATATATATATATATATATATACATATATATATATATATATAAAATAGGCTATATATATATATATATATATACATATATGATATATATATACGTATATATATTTATATATATATATAGTATATATATATATACATACATATATATATATATATATATATATATATATATATTCTATATATATATGATACTCTATATATATCTATATATATATATCTCATGTATATATGTATATATATAGTACATATCATATATATATGTGTGGTTGTGTTGTGTGGTAGTTTTTATATATATATATTATATATTATATTATACCTTATATATATCCATATTATAATAATATTATATATATATTTATTAATAATATATATGTATGTATATATATATATATGTATATATATTATATATATAATTATTATTTAATATTGTATTATGTATGTATATGTATTATATATGTACATATACATATATGTGTGTGTGTGTGTGTGTGTGTGTGTTTTCAAATCATTCCCTTCTCTACTTTTACTTAGGGTAACTTGTCCCTCATTCATTATTTGTTTTAAATGTTTTCTGTAAATTTTTAATTAACATATTTCCTTAAAGGTTTTAGTCTAAGTTGCTTGTTTTTAAATGTTCTCCTAAGGTTTTTTAATTCAACTTATTATCTTCGAGTATAGTCTTAATTTATTATTTTACTATTAATTAAATTGTCACAATTTATAATTACAGTCTGAAGATGTACTCTGAGCAGTATGAAACGTTCCTAATAAAATATTCTTCACTATGTTTTTGGTGGATTCCTGACCCACCCTTTTATTTTATATATATATATATATATATATATATTATATATATATATATATATATGCAGAAGCCAGGTACTATGTCGTACCTCTAAGTAAATGGGGGTACAATCCACAATGAAGTAAAATCCTCTTGTAGTTTAAAATATATATTTCTTGTACAGGATTAAAGCTTTCGACCATCAACTGTGGTCTTGTTCACTAAAATGTGATAAGTCACCTCAAGGAAACTAACAAGTAAGAGCACAAACATTTAAAAAAACGGTTAGGTAACAAGCTAGTTTATATTATGAATAATCGGCGGTTGAGCCCTCGTTCTTTCCAGAATTCGTCTTGATCTTCGTGGGGGAATGTTTCTATTGTCAACTGCTTGTTCTCTGCTGGTTGAGTGGTTTGTTGGAGAAATGACCTGAGTGGAGTAAACAGGAGAGGAAGCAGCATCGTTATTGCCACATATATTTCTAAAGTTTGAAATTTTCCCTTTTCTACATATCTCTTCACATATAGCTGTATTTTCTGTAATACCAGTATTTCCTGCAACGGTCTCGTTTAATGAAATTAACGCCCCTTCTACTACTCGTCTCAAAGTCCTGTCGTTACATGCAAAAAGAACCTTTGTACCTTTAAAATTTATTGCGTGGTTTCTCTCCCATGTATGTTGCGCAATTGCACTGTATGAACTTCCCCTTCTGCAAGCAGCAACGTGTTCTTCCCTTCTCTTATCAATGGAACGTCCGCTTTCTCCCGCGTAACATTCATTGCAATCACTGCAAGGTATTACATATACTCCTACATTCTCTCTAATACCCGGGTTATTTTTAATGAGTTTCTTCTTGATTGTACTGTTGTACTGAAAAACTATGTTGATGCCGTTTTTTTTTTCCTTTAAGCTGCCTAGAAAATTTATGAAGTTCTCTATTATAAGGAAGAGCAAGAGATGCATTAAAATCTACCTTTTCAGTTATATCATGAGGGGCGTAAAACATCGATCTAGCTTTAGATAGACACTGTAGTATATAAAACTTTGGGTAACACAGTTTAGTAAAACTATCTACCAAGAAATTTATTTCGGCGTCCAATGAACTGTGGATCCACCATATTCGTATGCTCGAAAAAACAAATTGGTTAAAACGTTGTGCTTTACTTTAGGTTCATGATATGAAAAGTAATGAATATAGGTGTTTGTGTGGGTGTTCTTCCTATACACGCTGAATTTAAAGTCACTACTCTCTGTGTCTCTATGAACTACCATATCTAGAAAGGGAGCCTATTTTCCATTTCCTTTTCCACTGTACAATTTAATAGAGGGCAAAAAACAATTAAGCAACTCTAAAAACCTATGAAAGGCTTCCTCGCCGTGTACCTAAACAATAAAAACATCATCTACAACCTAAACCCAAATTTAGGCTTGATGTCTTCCGGTAGTGTGTCAAACGTAAACCTTTTCGAAAAATTCCATACATAAATTAGCCAATATAGGGAGAGAGGTGAGGCCCATCGAGAACCCGGATTTTTGTTGATAGAACGAACCATTAAACTCAAAAATTGTAGATTCAACGCAAATGTTAATCAAATGACAAAATTTATCTATGTGCATAGGTGGCTTGAAAATATTATCTGAGGCTAATTTCTTCAAGTTGTCGAGCACGAAACTCAGTGGTACATTCGTGAATAAAGAAACTATATCTAGACTGTACATAGTACCTATGTAATTCTTTTCCTTAATTTGATCCATAAAATCCATACTGTGCTTAATGTGAGATTTCGTATTGTCCTTTAATTGTCCCTATTAATTTCCCCAAAACATCCGCTAACCATGATGACAGATCCGACTGAGGATTGTTGCAGCTAGCGACAATGGGCCTTAAAGGACACCCCTCCCTTGTGAATCTTGGGAGTCCGTAAAAGTAACTAAAAGACTTTTACGGAACTCCCAAGATTCACAAGGAGGGGGTGTCCTTTAAGGCCCATTGTCGCTAGCTGCAACAATCCTCAGTCGGATCTGTCATCATGGTTAGCGGATGTTTTGGGGAAATTAATAGGGACAATTTCGAAATCTCACATTAAACACAGTATGGATTTTATGGATCAAATTAAGGAAAAGAATTACATAGGTACTATATACAGTCTAGATATAGTTATTTTATTCACGAATGTACCACTGAGTTTCGTGCTCGACAACTTGAAGAAATTAGCCTCAGATAATATTTTCATGCCACGTATGCACAGAGATAAATTTTGTCATTTGATTAACATTTGCGTTGAATCTACAATTTTTGAGTTTAATGGTTCGTTCTATCAACAAAAATCCGGGTTCTCGATGGGCTCACCTCTCTCCCCTATATTGGCTAACTTATGTATGGAATTTTTCGAAAAGGTTTACGTGACACACTACCGGAAGACGTCAAGCCTGAAATTTGGGTTAGGTATGTAGATGATGTTTTTATTGTTTGATAAGACAGGCGAGGAAGCCTTTCATAGGTTTTAGAGTTGCTTAATGGTTTTTTGCCCTCTATTAAATTTACAGTGGAAAAGATGGAAAATAGGCTTCCCTTTCTAAGATGGTAGTTCATAGAGACACAGTGAGTAGTGACTTTAAAGTTCAGCGTGTATAGGAAGAACAACCCACACAAACACCTATATTCATTACTTTTCATACGAGCATACCGAATATGTGATCCCCAGTTCATTGACGCCGAAATAAATTTCTTGGTAGATAGTTTTACTAAACTGTGTTACCCAAAGTTTTTCTTATACTACAGTGTCTATCTAAAGCTAGATCGATGTTTTACGCCCCTCATGATATAACTGAAAAGGTAGATTTTAATGCATCTCTTGCTCTTCCTTATAATAGAGAACTTCATAAATTTTCTAGGATCTTAAAGGAAAAAAGAACGGCTTCAACATAGTTTTTCAGTACAACAGTACAATCAAGAAGAAACTCATTAAAAATAACCCTGGGTAATAGAGAGAATGTAGGAGTATATGTAATACCTTGCAGTGCATTGCAATGAATGTTACGTGGGAGAAAAGCGGACGTTCCATTGATAAGAGAAGGGAAGAACACGTTGCTGCTTGCAGAAGGGAAGTTCATACTGTGCAATTGCGCAACATACATGGGAGAGAAACCACGCAATAAATTTTAAAGGTACAAAGGTTCTTTTTGCATGTAACGACAGGACTTTGAGACGAGTAGTAGAAGGGGCGTTAATTTCATTAAACGAGACCGTTGCAGGAAATACTGGTATTACAGAAAATACAGCTATATGTGAAGAGATATGTAGAAAAGGGAAAATTTCAAACTTTAGAAATATATGTGCAATAACGATGCTGCTTCTTCTCCTGTTTACTCCACTCAGGTCATTTCTCCAACAAACCACTCAACCAGCAGAGAACAAGCAGTTGACAATAGAAACATTCCCCCACGAAGATCAAGACGAATTCTGGAAAGAACGAGGGCTCAACCGCCTGATCATTCATAATATAAACTAGCTTGTTACCTAACCGTTGTTTTTTTCAAATGTTTGTGCTCTTACTTGTTAGTTCCTTGAGGTGACTTATCACATTTTAGTGAACAAGACCACAGTTGATGGTCGAAAGCTTTAATCTTGTACAAGAAAATATATATTTTAAACTACAGAGGATTTTACTTCATTGTGGATTGCCGACGCGTTTCGTAACACATAGTTACATCATCAAGGCTAAAAGAGAAACAACACAAATTAAAAACACATGAAACATAACTTTGACTTTAAGTCTCTCAACAAATATACAAAAAAAAAAGTCAAAGTTGAGACTCTTAAAGTCAAAGTTATGTTTCATGTGTTTTTAATTTGTGTTGTTTCTCTTTTAGCCTTGATGATGTAACTATGTGTTACGAAACGCGTCGGCAATAAATGTATTATCACCTGATGACCGGCTATCTCCTTGTCACCCTGTCCTTCCATATGCTGTGGCCTGCTTGCGCCAACGTTTTCTGGTATATATATATATAATATATATATATATATATATATATATATATATATATATGTATATATTGTATATATATTATATATATATATATATATATATATATATATATATATATATATATATACTATATATATATATTATATATATATATATATATATATATATATATATATATATATATATATATATTATATATATATATATTATATATATATATATATATATATATATATTATATATATATAATATATATATATATTATATTATATATATATATATTAATATATATATATATATATATATATATATTATATATATATATATATATATATATATATATATATATTATCAGGGTTGGCAGTTTAAACCAAATGGTTTAAACCAGTCAATAAAAAAACCATGGTTTTTTGGTTTTTATGTTTTTATTTTTATTTTTTAGTACTTTTATTTTAGGTAATATATATTTTTGGCAACTTTTGGTGTTTTTATCAGTTACTTGGATTTTCAAATGAAATTGGCAATGTTAATGTTTACTTGTTTAGCGTACTAAAACATTCTGAATTGTAACTATCTTACAGTATATTTGTGTTACCGTGCCATATTATAACATTGATGTAACAACAATTTCATACAATTGGTAAACCTCAGATAATTAGGTTAAAAGAAATTTGTAAATTATTTTATATCTTTAATAAAAAAAAGGGGGGGGGGTGTTAGTTATATAAAAAGAAACAATCATGTTAATCATAGCTTCAGAGAGAGAGCAATTATTTATTTCAAGTTGAAATAGGTAAAAAAGGCATTCAAATAAAAGAAAAATTTTCAAAAATAAACACCATTTAGTGTTAACTACAAATGTTAGCACAGGTATATATGAAGAAAAAAATCAGTTACGTATTCACATCTAGTTCAAGTACCCAGGTCAAAACGACTGATTCAAATAAATAAGAAAAATTTTAAAAATAAACACCATTTGGTGGTGATAACCACAAATGCTAGCAGTGGTTAACAAAAATAAAAATCAAATCAAACTACAATTTCAAAGAATAATAATAATAAAAAAAGACTTGTAATAACATGAGAAAAATAAATTGTCTTTCATCCTCATCCTAGCCTCTGACCATGCATAATTTTTCAGACAAAATTGGTTTATAAAGTAAAAATTTCAATGTCAAGGTAACTTGATCAACACTACAAAGCATAAAAAAAAATTAGTCTGTTTCATCTACATTATAGTCTATGTTTAAAACTTTGTGTAAAAAAACCAACTTCCCAGCCTTTTGATTCCCAGTCTGTTTCTGAGTTTGTAGTGTACCAAACCAAAAATAGAAAAGATTCTCTCAACGCTTACACTTGAAGTAAGTCCATTAAGCAAACCACAGATATCTTCTATCACACTGATATCAATTTTGCCTTTTAATACACGCCACCAGGAGCAAGGGGTAAGATGAAGAATGACTGAAAAAAAACTCAAACCTTGTATGTCAAATACTATAGGGCCACAGAATTGTGTGATTATTATTAAAATTGCTTTATTTTTATATTAGGTAGCCCAAAAATGAAATAAACACACAAGAAACCACACCTAGTAGCACAAAAAAATGAAGAACCCATAAAAAAAACCATATTTCATGGTTTAAACCAAAAGAAACCATGGTTTAAAAAACCAAAACACCATGGTTTTAAAAAAAAACAAACAAAAATACATTGTTTTTTAAAAAACCATTAGTTTTTGCCAACCCTGATAATATATATATATTATATCATATATATATATATATATATTATATATGATATATATATATATATATATTATATATATATATATATATATATATATATATATATATATGTATATGTATATATATATATATATAGATAGATATATTGTAATATATATATATATATATATATATATATATAAATATAAATATATATATATAATATATATATATATAAGACACATACATATAATGCACAGTGGACACCCCCGTATTGCATATTTCTCTATGGACCTTAACTACCCAATATTCAGGGAAATTCACGTATTCGCGGTATTTTTCTAGAGAAATCTCCACAAATTACTGTATTTTCATATCAATTCACGATTAAATCCACTTTTTGTGATAAAACTATTAAGAAAACCAGGTATAAGTTTTTCTTGACTTTGAACTAAGAAAATAGGCAGTTTTGAGAGTTTTTATAGAGGTTCTAAGAATTCATGGATTCTAGTTATTAACAGGGGGATCTGGAACACATTCCCCATGAAAACAGGGCGTCCACTTTATATATCAGTACGTATAGTGATTCTATGATACCTTACCGTTACAGTTTCTGAAATTGGCATCATGGAAGAGCTTGAGTTCCTGTAGCTTATCCTCTTCAGTATAAAAAATGACTCAATGTTGTCCTTAAGAAATCATTCCTACTTGTGAGATATATATTTCCCACTCTACAAAAAATTCTTGAAACTGAGAGCATTCTACCTTATCACTTAGAGAAAATGACACCTGTTCTTCAGCAGACAACCTGGAAGATAAGCAGTGTCAGGGAATTTCATAATGTTAGTAACACCATCTATTGACTGGATTTGAAGTTATAGTATTTGCGAAGTTTCTGTTAAAGATTTTGTCCTTGTATTTCCGTTCCATAATAGACTTGGAAAAATAAATTTGGTATTTTCTTTAGTCACGTTATAATCACCTAGCCGTGCAGTAAGTGGATTAACTGCATGTGTTTATACGGAATATAGTTATATCAGTTTTTGTGAAATGTGTTTATCTTTAAAATTTTTAAGTCTTTAAAAATGTATTTGAATTTGTCCATAAGTGCCTATTTAATTAAAATTCTTCGAATTAAGTTATTAAAATAAGTGTAGTGTTAATCATAAGTGTAGTTAAATTTCACAAAGTATGTTTCTTTCCTTTTGTTTCAGCTAGGGTAATCCTCGACCCTTGGGGAAACGGTGCATGACCTTAAACAAACCCGGATCAATTACTGCACTTTTTGAAAATACTTGAACTATTATCACAGGTTCCCGTTGTTACATTGAAGCATACGTTATATAAGTGACGCTGAATCAGAAATTCAAATTGGTGTATTATCTAGCGTATGATAAATGTCATAGAGACCCATGAACAGTGACTTGTGTTATGTACTGTGTTGTAAGGATTATTTTTCTTTAGCAATTGCTGAGGTATTTATTCGTAACAAGACATTCGGTGATTTATTTTGGTAATTGATATTAAAAGGGTGTCAGACAAATAAGTTACTTAATATTTTTGTTGTTCGTTATTTGTTTATTTCCTTATTTCAATAATTTATCTTTAATTCATAACCATGTGGTATTAATATATTAAAATTTTGTAATTAAAGCGCATCCTTTCCCAAATTTCTGGAAGTTTGTTTTTAACCATACCTAATCACAAATAAGCAGTGCTATCTTTACCAGGGAAAAATTTCTTCGGAATTCCCTGACAAGCGGTTAAATCTTGAAGCATTTCCACTTATATTTTACCATGAGTTTGAATGGTGGTTATTATCTCCCCCTTCCAAACCACTGACCATCACACAGTGGCCTTTGGCATGCCCTCAAAGGTTAAAATCAGTCCTGTTTGATATGTTATAGTATATGAAGTTGTCTGAATGTACGTCTTAGACCTTATCATTCAGTGACTTTGATAAGTATGAGAACTACAGTCTGAACTTGAGTGTATGGTAGTTCAAGTGAGACAGATTATTTTTGGTTTTTGGTTTTACCAGTGTTGTGTAAGTATGAATGTTTGACAATAAGTTGTGATTATTGCTGCTGATGTTATTGTTATTACTGATAGTAATAAAAGTAGAATTGGTAACAGTGTTAGTACAAATATATTTTTAGGGCAAAACATTTAAATATTATGCCATAATTTTCAATGTGCCATGTTTCCCATAACTGTGACTATAAGATTTATTTGCATCAGTTATTTTGCTCCCCCTTCGTTTCCTGTCACCATTCTTAAAAAGTCTACCCCCAACTTCAATTTTTTATGTCAAACCAGTTCTCCAAACAATCCCTTCTCAATTCAAGTCCCGAAATTTAAAGTTACCTTCTTTAAAATGTTTGATAACATTTGATTGAAGTGTCCAGCCTGAAATTCTGTCATTTGTTTACTCTTAGACAGCTAAAGTCTATGTGAATCCACATCTGTATAACTAGGCTCAAATCCTTCCTCCCCAAAGTTTTCTCTGTACCTACTTTTCTGCACTAAGACACTTCAACTTTCGAGTCTCATCTCGATGTTCATATTTCGACCATAAGATTTCTTCCACTGCTGACCTCTACATTTGAATGTTTTCTGCATCCTCATTTCTACGCTCTAATTTCTCTTATGCATAATCCACATTTCTACGCTTAAATCCCTTCTCAACATTGTCATTTTATGCATAAATCTCTTCCCCATCCTGATTCATATATACGTAGTTTTAAATTAGATGTACACACCTACATTTGTAGTCTCAAAACTCTTTCGCATCCACTTCACTGAACCCACCTTTACATCCACACTCATATCCCAGTTTCTACCCAGAAATCTGTGCATGCACAATTATACACCCAAGTCTTTTCTGCATCCAAATTTCTGTACCCATATTTCTTCTTCATCCACATTTCTGCACTTGGATCTCTAGTCTCTCTTTCACATCCAGGTATCAACACTTAAATCTCCTTATGCCAAAGGCATATTTCTTAGCGTCACTTTTGCAATTACTTTACTAATTGTCCTTACTGGAGATCCGTACAGTGATTTACTCTATAGAAATAGATTCCTATTTGCGTATAATCATTCCTTAATTATGAAATATCATCATTCAGCACTGAATTACAAGTGGCTCATTATCCCATGGTGTAATAATTAAAGCCTTGTTGAGAATTTCCTGCAAATTATATGGGTAGAAAAGGACTATGGGATACAGTAAAAAGAAATAAAATTATGCCTTAGGTTAGAATAGAATAATTGGACCCATACAGTAAAAAAAAAGATTATGCCTTAGCTTAGAATAGAATAATTACTTTATTTACAGATGAAAACAGCATTTGATTGCATATGTGTTTGGAAGCCTTTTTAATTGCAGGCCATTTTATTGGCCATGTGTTTGAAGGCCATTAACAGCAAACCTTTGAATTGTCCAATTTTGGAGTTGCACATTTTTAAAAATGGCATATAAATATTCATGTGTTTATAGACATTTACAGCAGCAGACCATTTCATTGATCAAGTGTGTGGAGGTATTTTCAAGTTTGAATTAGGTTCAACAATAGTTCAAGTGGATAAAAAATTAAAAATCTTGTATCATTAGGTAAGATACAAGATATTAAAGGACACAAAAGAGAAGCGACTGATTTATTAAGGATACTAACTTTTAAAATGAAGGCTTTCTCAAAGAGATAAAAATCATAATGTGACAGGCAAAAGTGGAAGACTATTAGGTAAAAATAAAAACTTTATGGGGCATATTGATAAAAGATTGCATCCTGTCTACAAATATAAAACTTTATTAGAGAGAAAAAACAAAATGACTTAGTTACGAGTGAAAACCGTGCAAGGTGGGTAAAAAACCGAACACTATCTTGGTTGGAATTTCATCAAAATGCATAACATAAATTAAGGAAATTAAAAAAAGTTTTGGTAAAGGATGATGCACGATTGAGGCGAGTTTGTAATGATACGTGATGATAGCAGTAAAGACTTCTGAAAATATGGAGTGAAAGTCCTTGAATAAAGTTCAGTAAGGAAACAGTAGGCACCAGATTAATACATACATTAGTTGGATAAAAAATAAATAGAGAACTGTAGTGAGAAAGAAACTGCATCACTGGGAGGGGAGAATTCAGGTGGAAAAATTCAGGGAGCTTTTCTAAATAAATACGAAAAGCCTTGACTAAAATTACAGTGGTAATGAACTAATAAAAAAAATTAAATGCTAACTTTTCAAGTTTAATTATAGATTAGGTGAAAAAAAATGATGTAGGCCTAGTACAGAAGAAATTTGGAAGACTAAAACATCTATTTAGAGTATAGCTCTCCACTCAGTGGAAACCTGATGTCTTGGAAAGTCATGTCATGAATGTTTGAACATATTGCATCACACATCTAGACTTGTTCAAGGGTGAAAGAAAAGCTGAAATTGTAGAGATGGAAGAAAAGGATTTACTCACAAATGAAGGGTGGGAATTGGAGCATGACATGATTATTATCTGACAAATTATATGTAAAGGCTCCAAATGGAACTGATGAAAAGTAAAGGAAGAAAATTATGCTGATGGGGACATAAAGGATTCTCCATAGGGGAAAGAAGTGCAAAGTCAAGGTCAGTTACAAAAGTTGCAGTTTAGTACTAAAGATGGGACAAACAAATGTCGTCCCTGAAGGTGGTTTATATCTTTACTTCAAAATCTAGATGCTCTACTGCTCTATTCCACCACTTGTGCTTTACTACGTGTATTATATCTTTTGTTTTTTCAGGAGTTTCTTTGATTTTTTCCCTACATTTGATTCGGCTACCTACAGTAACACTACGTACATACATACTTACCTTGTGCTGTTTCTTGTGCGAGATTATTTTTTAAGAGTTCCTGCAACCTCTCACCTTCATTGCTTTCTGCCTTTAGCTATTCTCTATGGTCTCTTCATAGATTTTTATTTGCTTTCTTTCAATTGTCGCTAGATTTAGGTTTTCCATTTAATCAATGCCAACCATATTGTGCTAAGCTGACATAAATGGTGTGTATAAAATATTGATTAAAAGTCACTGAAGACCTGAACATGCCAATTGGCTGAAATGGAATTAAGGAACCAAAAAGATAAACAGCCCCTAAGTTTCTGTTAAAATTATAATTTTTATTGATTAATAACTCTGTGGTAATGGTTGACATGAATAAATTCCATGTTTTCCTTTTGATATTGTAAAATGATGAAAGTTTAGTTAGAACAACAACTAAAGTTACAGTAGTCATCATCTTCAATCGAACGTATGTACCTTCTTATCAAAATATGGTAGCCTCAGTTACCATATGTTTCACAAACTCACACACTAGTTAATAATACTAGTCCTCAATTGGCCATCTTATAAAGACTTCACAGGATTGTAGTCCATTTATGCACAGCATGTATAATTAAATACTACTATATCTCTGCTTACTTCATTTCTATAGCAAGCGTACATTTAATACAGTATTGTGAATTAGTGCAGGCACTTTAATATATGTATTATGATATATGTAACTATATTTATTATAGTTAATTTTAATTTTGTTTCCTTCCTAATAAATTGGTATGACTTGACTGTCTGTAGGAAATGTCTAATTGTTCAATATCTCAGTCAGCTCAGTCACCCAAAAACAGATGATTTGAATGATTTACTAGTACATGTATGCTTCTTTCTGAAGTCACTGTAAAAAAAAGAAAAATATGTTAACACTGTCAAAACAGACATCATTTTGGTATGTCAAGGTTAACCATAAAGATGTCTACATCATTATTTGTTATTGCACTCTAATTTTTTGCATTCAAAATACAGCAACTAATCTGTTACAAATATCAATGAGGTATAATGTAATTCAAGCTCAAATGCAAGTGGTTATGCAATATTATTGGTGTTACAAAATAAATAAGTTACAGTCATTTACAGTCTCAAATATCCAACAAAAAGGCACCTGAAATCACATATCCTTTTTACATTCACATAAAATAAGCATGCACTTTAAAAAACATGAAGACAAACGTATCTCAAAACAAAAACACATTATTGGTAAATTGGTGCAGACCAGCTGGGTCATATGCTCAGAATGATGATTTTTTTTTTCATTTAGCAAGAGCTGTAGACCCTTCTATAAAATAACTATCTCACGTGCTCATTCTTATGAGAGAAGAATGGAATAATGCAAATAATTTAAAAAGAACACACCACATGAGTATGGTTAGCCTGCAATTATTACAGTCACCATAAAAGTGCTGGGGTATCTCTGGGATTCTGCAATATGTAAAAGTTTCCTTTGACTTTTGGATGAACTAACAATGAAGGATGATTGATTGGTTAAAACGAGAATATTTTTTTCAAAGGATATTTTACAAAATTTGCCTCATAATAATAAATTATGAATGCATGGCTAAAATGAGAATATTTTCTCCAAATGATATTTCACAGACAAATGCATCATAACACCATATAATCAACTTAGTACAATAATATGCACAGCAGCTCAATAGGGATTCGTGCGTGAACAGTAAAACTGTACATGAGAATTCATACCATTCTGGTATAACCAAACTGTACATTTATATATTCTCTTATAGTACATAATAATTTATTTGAAACAAATCCAGGTAACAAATATATAATTACAAACAGCTACTACATGTTATGTAATTATATAAATACAAATTCCTCTGAGTCTTGAGGGAGCAGAGGCATGTCTCTAGGGAAAGCTGCAGCCATTTCATCCTCGGTTGTCAGCTGTCGTGCGAGGGCATCAGCATCCTCTGACCGTCCATCTATAAACTCAAATATTGGGTACTCATACCCTGGTTCCTTGGGTGTGAGGAGCTGGCATGAAAAGAATAAATACACAGTAACTAACTTAGAATTGATAAAAACAATACACAAGCAAAAAATATTTTAATTCTATATAAAAGCCTGCATCATCATTCTAAGGAGGCAAGTGGAGAAATTGGCCTGGTGTTTATTTTATGTATGTACCACAAGAGTCTGATAGCCTACAATCATGGGAATGAGTTGGCCACTCTCTTCTAAAAATCTGGTTTAAATACAGACCTAACAAGCATTCTCAGATTAATGCTATGGCAACACATGTACTCTACCAGCTCCCTGAGCAAATTATTTCAAAATGCAATTTGGCAATCAGACAGGCAATATCCCTTCACACAAATCTGTGTACTATATTGGTCTACCTTTGTTTCAATTTTAACAGAAATCAGTTAAGCTGCACAGGAGGGGTTACAATAGCAAGGCAAGGGTGAAGATACACTGATGACATACATACCACCTTTGTCACTAAGAGACTAATATGGGAGATTCTATCAACAATTCATAACTGCCATCATTTATGAAGGCTTGTTAGTAATAAATTTTTTTTCAAATGGTTGGATGTTTGTCAGATTAAGAGGTAGATACTTTGACAGATCTATGCACTACATCATATGTAGTAGTACCTGCAACCTTTAAATCCAAGTGTAGAGAAAGAGAGAGAAAATAGTCTTAAGAAAGCACTACATGAAAAAAATTCTACACAATCGTTACTCACTTCCGGCAACTCTTCCATAAGGCGCAAAAAATCTGTTCGAGAGTGGCAATAAAATCCTAGGGTAGCAGAAGGATCCATTCGAGATAGGGACATCTTACGAGGAGAAGAACAGTGATAGGTAGACACTGGGGTGATTGGCTGGGTCAGAGAGACTGCATCTTGACACAAATGTGGATCCAGATGAATCAAATGCTCCTCTGAAAATTTCAACATTTTATTTAGACGTAAAATTGATGATAAAAATTATTTTTAGTCTTCTAAAATGATAATGCTTCATTTGAGGAAACCAAATTAACAAACAATAAATATGATGCATGACTACTGAATGTTTCACTTCAATTACAGTACAGTAATACAATACCTCACCTACCCACTTCTGTAAATGCGCTATACCCTTAACCTTGCTTGTTACTGTGCACATTGGCATACACACTTAAATGCACAACCACTGAAGTTTGCTTAAGTGCAAAAATCTGGGTAAAGGGTAAAGGAAGTGTTTGGAAGTGGGAGCAAACTACTGTTACAATAACCTCTGCTAAGCTAGGTGAGCTTACTTAGTACAGTAGAACCCTGGACCTCAACGCTAATCCGTTCCAGAAGAAGCGTTGAGATGCAATTCAGTCGAGATCTGAATAAATATTTTCCATAAGAAATTAGTAACTGAAAATGGATGAAAATGTTCTTGACCACCAGTTATTACCCTAACCTTGCCTTTTTATACAATTAGATAAGTTCAGAGTTAAATAGTATAATGTATTAAATGTTCTTTTATTATTTTTAAGTGTATACAGTGGGGCCCCGTATTCGTGGATTCACAGATTTCTCTCTGGACCATATCAACTTATTATTAGCGGGAAATTTGCAGCATTTTTCTATGGGAAATATCCAGAAATTCCTGGTTTTTTATCAGTTTTATCATAAAATGCACTTTTTGTGATAAAACTATTAAAAAAACCAGGTAGTATAAAAATTTTTAGTGGTTTTTTCTTAAGTTACCTATCAAAATAGGCCGTTTTTAAAGGAATTCCAACTATTTGCGGATTCTATACCAAGGCTAGGTATAGAATGCACTGCACTGGGTAGACAAAACACTTGTTGCTAATAATAAAATGTTGAAAAACAAGCCTAATTATTATATTAAATTAATAAAATATATTAGAAATAAGACACTACATTGGTCATACAAAATCCTTTTTCACACTTTTCAATAATCTTAAGTTCAATTATTGTGGTTCTTATTCTTTTCCTCTTCTGCTTGTCTACGATGGCTGTCTTGGGAACCATGATTAAATCAAAATACAGTGCAGAAAGCTGCAAAAACTAGCGAAATATTTCTGTACAATAGCAGCATAGTGAGCTGGCTTTAAACAACAACGCCAACTAGCAGCGACTGACTGAACCACTTTTGTTTACAAAATTAAAAAAAAAAATTCGCATTGAAATTGATTATGTCAATTTCTAATACGGTAGGGGACTGGAGTTCTACTGTACTGTATGTATGATGAATAGCTTATTGCAAGTGCTGACTGACTGAGTAATGACAGGGTTAGGGAGATTGTAATATGTCGCATTGACTATTGTTGGAGTGGAAGTGAAGTCTGAGTGTTAGTTATCTTCCTACAACACTGCAAATGTGTTTGTGTATTATCATCTAAAATTTTATTGCCAATGTAAACATTTCAGTTTAATTCAGAATACAAAATGATTTTAAAATGTTTATTGCACACAGCTTTTAAGTAAATATGCCATTATTATGCTTCTCCCCCTCCAACTCAATTTCAGTGCAAGAACAGTAGCCTAACAGACATCTACCAATTCATGAAATGCAATGCAGTCTTTTTTGTAGATTTTTTACATTGTGCTTTACACATGGTAGCAGCCTTTACTGTATTGTAGTTTTGTCTTAAAACAATTAAATACTTCTCCAGCTCTGTCTGTCTTGTTTAGCTACATACCCTTTTGTTGTGGCCTAGCCTATGAACTTTTCGTAAAGGCATTCACTAATTTACGGTAAATTAAATGTAATTTTTAATACAGAAGATGTGTGTGCATACAGTCTGCAAAATAAATTTCAAGATCAGACTAAGGTTTGTGGTGAGCTAACATGCTAATAGGGTTGGATATTACCCACATCTGTTTCACCCCTTTTCATCACCTCTGGATCTATTAGTGCAGTGAAACTAGAGATGACTACATCGGTACACACATTTTTTTCTACCAATATGTCATTTTCCTTTTTGATGGAGTTATACTATGGAGTCTGAAAAGAGTATCTACTACCATCCTAGTTCTTAGTATGTATTATATATATTGTTATAAGCTTGACATTTCAAAATACTTCTCCACCCTGGCAGCAACTCACCACTATTAACCAACTACATTAGGTACATAATCTACTGGTTAGGTCACCAAAGGCACAAAGGATTTTAATAGCTTAAGCAGACATAAGCTGCTCCATCTTGCTTAAGGACTGAATCTTGGTTCTCCCTGATAAGGAATGAGTTTTAAGCATTATGAACACATGATTACAGATATACATGTATAAAAAATATGAAACTCCTACCTTGAAATCCTACAAAATACAGCGAATGCTTTGGTCTCCCACCGATGATGCCAATGCAGAGTTCGTGAGTGAACAAGGAACACACAGATGAAGCATATATAGGGTTTAAAGATTCCCCTCCAAGTCTTACTGGTACCATAATAATCACAGATCTCCAATTGTCACATTTAGGGCACTGACTTGGCTGATGCAAACCAGTAGCACTACCTACTACATTGTCAACAGGCTCACTAACTGTTTTAAATCTATCACAATTCTCACTTGTCTGTCTTGCATTAGTTAATATTTGAGAGTCCTTATTACTTCTCTCAGAATCAAAAAATGTTTCTGGATAATTTCTATTGACATTTCTTTCAGTCATATCTGATGCATAGCCTCTGTGATCTAAACCACCACTTCCATTTTCCAACTGACTACTTGTTTCAGAGAAATTTGGGGTTACAGATGTTTTTATTTTTTCTAAATAATCTGAGGTAGACTTCTTTTTTACATTTGCCATTTCGGATATCTTTATAAGGTCACCTTTGGAACATATGCATGGGGTAGTTGTCATGTCAAGGACATCTTGAATGTAAACTGTTGAAAAAAATAAAAATTAATGTGCATTATGCAGTACACAGTACGATTTTCAAAGATTAGTTATATATGATGTCCTTACCTTCATTATACATATTTACTAGCTACTGTACATATATTATCAAATAATCCACAGTTTTTACAAAATAATCGGACAAAACCTGTTCTCGCCTCGAGTTGAAAAAAAACAGGGACTTGACTGATCTAAAAATGAAGACTTACTGATCTAAATCAACATAATATTACATACAGTTTTGGTGCTCAAGTTCACAACATTAAGATGCTAATATTAAAATGTAAAATACACTCAATTGTGAATGTCAATAATGAACTATGGTAAGCTTTTCTATAAGACATTGACCAAATTTTGAACAATTCAATAAGCATTTCATTAAAATATTATACAGTAGTTCAAGATGAACAGATAGGGAAATGAAACACTTCACATTATTACAGGCGGTCCCCGGGTTACGACGGTTCCGGCTTACGACGTTCCGAGGTTACGACGCTTTTTCTTAAATATTCAATGGAAAATCTGTCCTGGGTTATGACGCTTGTTCCGAGGTTACGACGCTGACGCTTCCGACGCTCCGAGTTAACAACGCTTTTAAAAAACGCATGCTATGATAAAAATCCTTTATAGTTTAGCACAGTATATAATAAAAATATGTTTTTGGTTACATTACAACAAAAATTTTGAGGTTATGATGATTTTTGACACTTTTTTTTCGTATTTTTTAAATTTTTTTAGTGACGCCGCATATGCGGAACTAGTTTGCGGGCGAATGAATACACTAGCTTGGGATGCGCAGTTTAAAACAGTCCAAAAGCGCAAATAATGAAAAATCATTGCTTGTTTCCAGTACATAATTAAAAAAACTAAGTTTCTGGTTAGATTACAACACAAATTCCAAGGTTACGACGTTTTGTTATGCTTTTTAACGATACCTCAGAGCAGAAAACTAGTTTTTTGAGCGGAGGGTGCATAAAATTAATTAACGCTATTAAACTGTATGGTAAATTGACCGAACAACGACCTCGGACGGCGAGAGGACGCTAAGCGTAACAATACGAAAGGACGCCACTTCAATCGCGTGTCTGCCTGAAGTTCAGTCGGTTGTGTGCTAAGACGTTGCTGAAATTCCTTGCCATTTTTGCAAATTTACCAGCGACGTGTTCCGGTGAGCTTAAGTGTGATCCAGGAGAAGGCTAGAGCGCTGCATGAGGCAGTAGTGAAAAAGTTTGGCGAAGGCAGTGCTGGTGGTGAATTTTCCGCGAGTAGAGGTTGGTTTAACCGTTTTAAGGCTCGTGCAAATTTGCATAATGTGAAGCTGCAAGGTGAAGCTGCTAGTGCTGATAGCGAAGCAGCAGAAAGTTTTCCAGGTGGTTTGGCTGAGATAATTAAGGATGGTGGTTACACGGCTGACCAAGTCTTTAATGTGATGAGACTGGATTATTTTGGAAAAGAATGCCAAATCGAACGTACCTTTCCAAGGAGGAGAAGTCAGCACCTGGCCATAAAGCTGGAAAGGAGCGACTGACTTTGCTGTTTGGGTCCAATGCAAGTGGCGATTTGAAACTGAAGCCCTTGCTGGCGTATTTGGCCGAGAATCCCAGGGCATTCAAGGGCATTTTCAAGAGTCACTCCCTGTGATTTGGAAATCAAACAAGAAGGCTTGGGTTACCTTGATGGTCTTCGAAGATTGGTTCAATGACCATTTCGTGCCAGCAGTGGAGCGGTATTTGACTTCGAAGGGTCTGCCTTTTAAGGCCCTCTTAGTCCTGGACAATGCCCCTGGTCACCCTTCAAATTTGAGCGACATGCACCCTAATGTGAAGGTGGTGTACCTCCCACCCAATACCACATCGCTGATACAGCCAATGGACCAGGGAGTAATAGCTAATTTCAAGGCTTACTACCTAGAAGGACCATACGTTTTGCTTTGAGGGCCATAGAAGCTAACAAGGAGTTGACACTGAAGCAATTCTGGAAGGGCTACAACATTGCTGATGCAGTGAAAAATATTGCAAGTGCTTGGGACGAGGTGAAGACGACCACTTTAAATGGGGCCTGGAAGAAACTGTGTCCACAGTTTGTGCACAGTTTTGAAGGCTTTGACCAGGCAGAAGACGTCGAGACTGTGACGAGGAAGATCGTAGGGCTAAGCAAGAGGCTGAAAACTAGATCTTGAAACCTGATGATGTAACAGAGCTGCTGGCTTTCCCATGGAGAGGAATTGTCTGCAGAGGACTTACTTGAACACTTGAACAACAACCAAATGAATTAGAGGAAGGGAACCGGCCTGGCACGGCCACCAGACCAAAAGCCAAGGTCATTAACTGTTGAAAGCGGCTTGTCAGAGGGTTTTACTCATGAAGGAGCCCTTGGCTTCTTTTGAGGCAGAAGACCTAACGTTGCAGGTTTGACAAAAATAAAACGTGGAATGTTAGACTTGGTAACTTTCTACAAGGAGACCCTGAAGGAGAAGCAGACGAAGAGAAGTGTGCAGTCCAGGCTTGACACTTTCTTTCACAAGTCTCCAGTACCACCACCTCCCACTCCTAGTCCTGGTAAGGAATTCTGAACTGTTTTACTAATTTATGTGTTTACATAGTGTACATATTAAAATGTGTTCATTTTTTAATGTAACAACTAAATGTAAGAGTAAATTGTAACTTCATTAATTTTCATCATTTGTAATTTTATTGCAGAAGTGGTGACAGTTCCAGATCCCCCTGTACTACCTGTGACAGTTCCAGATCTCCCTGTACTACCTGTGACAGTTCCATATCTCCCTGTACTACCTGTCCACAGTTCCAGAATCCCCCTGTACCTGGACCCTCTGTAGCAGCCCGTCCACCTGTACGTGTACAATCAGGTAAGCAATTTCATTTTTCTCATTTTCATGTTGGAAATTGTTTACACCCCTACATACATACGTACACTAACTTACATAGTGGTACAATGTGTTTGATGTTGCATAACCTTATTATTTTTTTTTTCATTTCAGACCCCTTTGATAGTGACAGCGACCCAGATGACCCTGAGCCTTTCCATGGTTTTGATGCCTCGCCCTATTCATCAGGTAAAGAATCCTTAACAAATTTGTATAAAATGTTTTATAAATTGCTAAAGGAAAATTTTATTTTATTAAAAGTGTACATATGCGACAATTACATCCACTATATATGTAGGTACCCTATCATTCCTTTCGATCATAGATGTGCCCTCATCGTTGATACAAGTAGTATTCACCTCTCAGAGCCCAAAACAGTTGATACGAGTAGTATCACCTCTCCACATTCCTCAGGTAAAAGAATTCTCTTTTTTATAAAAGTGTACATATGCGACAATTACATCCACCCTTATATATTTATGTACCCTATCATTCTTTCCAGATCTAGATGTTCCCTCATCAGTTGATACAAGTAGATCACCTCTCCAGAGCCCAAATCAGTTGATACGAGTAGTATCACCTCTCCATTCCTTCAGGTAAAAGAATTCTTCATTTTTTATATTGTACATACGTATTACACACTACATGTCAAACAGTAATAACATGTGCAGTAGTTACAGTAGTAACTCTATCATTTTATATATTTTTTATCATTCCAGACTCCCAAGCACCTGCCCATCCTACTCCATAGCCACAGCCACTCCCATCTCATCTACCATACATATGCCCATCCCAGTAAGCAAGCCAACCACTAGAATTTGGTAAGGACATTTTTTTTTTTATTAATGTTTTATTATTACATATGTAATACCATGTTATGTATGTAACATACATACTATAATCATATGTATTACATTTATCATTCCAGACTGGCATGCACCTGTGACTTACATAAACCAGACCTCTACATGGCCTACATGTCTTCATTTTGCTGAAGGTAAGGAATTCTCAGTTGTGTTTAATGTTTGCATACGTACAATAAATTTTGTACTACACCTAAGTGGCTACATACTGTCCTTTAATATTAATTCTTCATTCCAGACTGCCCATCATCCTAGCCTGTTATCTGTGATAAAGCACACTGAAGTTAGGTTTGGAATGCATCCTTATCATGAATGCTCTACACCTCCACCTCCATCTCCCACAACCTAGGTAACAGCTTTGAGACTCACTAAAAGTTGCTAAGTTATGTAAGGAATTTCTAAATTAAGTTTTATACTACATGTTATATGTGATATTAAACCACTGTTATGGTGCATATTACATACTGTATGTAACTTACTCTGCATAGAGGACTTACTGACAAAATTATTTTTGTACATTTCCAGAGTCCCCTGAATGATGTAGGCTATGGGGCCACATAAGACTTTGTCCATCCAGGGTTACATTGAACGACAACTTTAAACTAAAAGTAAGGAATTAATTAACATACATTAACTCTTTTAGTACTCTTGATATATCTACAGTAATTAACATATTGCATTCACAACTTTCTGTAGTGTATATTTTGTACACTAATTTTGTTACTTTTTCCTTCCAGAACCAACATTTTTCACACAACTCCAGGTTGTTACTAACAAATTACTACAAGTGTCATCAAGGGATAACTACAAGTAGAAGCACCATTTTTGGATGGAAAAAACCCTTCAGGAAAGTATACGTATCAAATGTAACATGTACATAGTGTAACAAAATATGAACAGTAAGTTTGTTCATGAAACTTACCTGTCAGATATATATATAGCTGTATTTTTCCGAATCCGACAGAAATTTAAACACTTACGACACACGCAGTGGGAGTCAGGTGGTTAGTACCCATTCCCGCCGCTGGGAGGCGGGTATCAGGAATCATTCCCATTTTCTATTCATAATTTTTCTGTCGCCGGTGCTGAAAACACCTGTTTTCAGTACCTCCGTCTTAGGATTTTGGAAACTTCATTGCCGCTAAGTATCCTAATTGTCTTTTGATTTATTCACTTGGATTTGTGGCTAGGCATAAACGCTATCTTAAATTGATTTGAATTTGATTCATTTTTGCATAAAATATCTGAATCTAGTTAGGCTAGTTTCAGACGGGGTTGTCTGCAAAGATAGGGTGTGGCTACCGAAAGCTTCGGTAGATTCGCACTTGGTATGTACGAGGGGTATGGGTCTTGCTTCTTTGTTGAGATTTGTCATGTAAGGAGGGTGAGACTTTGTCTATTCCGTAAGGAAGACGTATGATTCGTATGTACGCAATTAATCAGTAACAAAAGTCAGGGTAGTGAACCTGCTAACCTTCCTGTAGACTTTATTTTGCATAATCCTGTAGTATGGCCTACGGGCTATGTATATGTCTACGAGAGGTGCTCGCTCTCCTTCATTGCTGTGAAGTGCTACTTCTGTAATGGTTACTCCTAACCCTGCAGTGTTGCCTTCGGGCCCTAAGCAGTGTCTGTAGAGAAATTGCCCTTTCTCTGATACTCCTTCGATTCGTAACTTAGAATCGAAAGTGCTTGCTTTAGAGAGTAAAAGTGAAGTGCAGAAGTGCAGTGATACCCCTTGTGTAGTGGAGGGTGCGTCAGATCGGCCTCGTTTCGCCTCTAGGCCGGGACCTCTGCTTGACTCCCAGAACGAGGGAGAGAGCATGTCGAAAGCCGAAGGAGGGTTACGAGGAACCCCCACCGATCTGGCGTGCCTTCGGCAGTTTCTGATGAAAATCCCCAGACTGCCTAAGTGCGTGCACGTGCACGAATCCTGAAGGATTGCTTCTCGTCCTCCGAAGCGTCCTCCCCGCGCAGGGGTTGGAGCTTTCGGATGGACTCGCGCCCTCTAAATAGAAGCTTTATAGAAGAGGACGCTTCACGTCCTCTCTCTCTCTCTCTCGTTATGCGTTTCAGTGAGAAGTAAGAAGGCGAACGTTCGCTGAACTCGTGTCCGTCTTTCCACCGAGAAATACGTCAAAGAAGTCATAGTAGCAGTAAGCTTTTGAGAGCGGACGCCCAAGCCAGGGGCGCGCGGGTGCACGCCAAGCGCGCGCCAGTGGACGCCGAGCGTGCGCGCCAGTGGACGCCGAGCGCGCTCCAATGGACGCCGAGCGCGCTCCAGTGGACGCCGAGCGCGCTCCAATGGCCGCGAGCGCGCTCCAGTGGACGCCGAGCGTGCACCAGCGCACGCCAGGTGTGTCGCCTGGCTGAACGTTTCTGTTGAACTCTTCAAGCTCTTGTTTCAGATTTGGGCTTAAAGAATTTTTACCTCTACCTTCGATGATACCTTCTACCTCACCTGCAAAGAATGTGAAGTAGGCAGTGCTTCGGAGTAAGCTTAAAGTGAACAGACAACTTCTTCTTCGAAACCCAGCAAGACATCGGGTTTCGTGAATTCAAGAGGTCTCTGTCAATTAATATTGCTTTTCGCATAGGTGGATGGAGTTAAGGAAAGCTCAAGGGAAGTTCTCGTTTGCTCTACCGCAAGCTTTGCCATTCTGCCAATAAATTTAAGTTGCCACTACCGCAGTCAAGACTTTGCGATAAGGCAGTTAAGGGTTATAAAGGCTCGATGTCCTGCACGTCAGGACTCTCGGCAACGTTCAGTAGGATTCTTGCAAAGGCACTCATCAAAAGTACGCTCTTCAGGAAAAGCGCAAGACAGGACTGCCTTTGCCATACTGCCAATAAATTTTAAGCTTTAGCAGGCATTAGTTGTGATACGGGAGAGGAAGCTGGTTGGAGAGTTTCTTCCTCTTCCCAGGATAATTTTGCCAGCTTTTTAGCCCATCTGAAAGGGCTTTTCAGATGATAGATTTTGTTAGTTCCTAGTCGGGACTACGCTGCCGAATTGAACATCGTCGTTCTACCTGACGTAAGCCCAGTCTCTTAACAGGATTCTTGCCCTTCCTCGTTTGAGACGGGAATCGGAAAATAAAAAAAATGCTCGACTTCCTGGATTACGTTTTTATCAATTCAGTAACTTTCCCCCCCCATGACAATATACTATCGTTTTGTCAAGTGAGTGGGTATCCCCTCATTGACAAAATATCTCTTTGTCCCGTAAATGGGTTAGTTCTCATTGACAAACATCTCATTAACTTGATATTGCGTAAGCGAATAAGCTCTTATTGACAAGATTCGGAAGAGATCTCATTCGTCATTCGCAGACTCGTACAAGAAATAGACTTGTAGACTACGTCAATGAACGCTTATGTCCAATAACATAAGAAGCTTGAGCTGACTGCTTCGATTCTCCTAAGCTTTGTTCATGAAACTTGCCTGTCAGATAGTATGTAGCTGTATTTCCGAATTCAGCTATATATATGTCTGCCAGGTAAGTATGAACAAACTTTATTGTGATATAATTTCATATTTTGCCTTGCGGTTATTTTATTTCTGGTTGTTCAAGTCATATACGCTTGCTGTAGTTACCTCTTTGGATGGCAACCGAGAGGTCTATGGTCCATTTTAAGGACATTTAATCGTAACTCCCTGCAGCCTTCCAGGAGTTTCCGATTTATCTTTTACCGTTGTATGGTAGTGTTCTGACGACACAAACGCATCTGTATATTTAGCGTTTTCTGTTTCGCTTAAATATACCAGCTTGAGAGTCTCTTTATGCTAAAAATAACGGACCTTTTTCTTCATAGAATAGGGTAGCTGGCAACCCAGGCATAAAGTTAAGAGACGACGATGACGGACGATCGTAAGCTGCTGCTGTCACTGTCCTCTGACTCCTCTCCTCCAGACTCCAGTCCAAACGAGCCAGTACCAACTCGTTCGCTGTCATGCACTGTAGGTTAAGTCTCTCTCTCCTGCGGGATTGACTGACTAACCGTATCTCTGTGCTGGCAGTTACGTCTCTCTCTCTCCTGCGGGATTGACTGACGAACTGTATCTCTGCCCTACAATCACGGACTTTAGCCTAAGATTGAGGGGATTTCTTACATGAATGAATAAACATTGCATTCGTTTGGCCTTAATATGTTCTACAGAGATATCTTACTCCTTTCGGTGCTCGTTACCGCACGGTATAGGACTACGAGTCTACCACAACATTGCACTATTATATGCTCTCTTGCTTAGGCAAAGCGCAGCCTTATTAGGGAAGTAAACATACTGTGTGAGGGAATGGATGAGCTTGCTGGGGAGGGCCATTTCCTTCCTAAAAACCTGAAGTTTGTTCCCTGAATAGACTGCAATTCAGAACCTCTACAGTTTTTTCCTACCGGGAAACTGAAATTTTATTAAAGATCTAGGAATGATTCTGAACATCTCTCGGTGCGTTAAGTATCTCTTGAGGTGATAGAAAGAAGGTGCCGGACATCTGGAGAGGGTTTCAGATGTCCTGGATCATAATCTGAAAGAAGTGGAAGCAATTCAGTCGTCCCTCCAGTCCTCGAAACGAGTTTTTGGAACCATGGTCCATATCAACTCTGATCTTCCACAGCTCTCTCATATCTTAGGAAGTATCTTCTCTCGGTCCCGGTTCGGGTTTACGAGAAAGAGCCTATTATAACAACAGGCGTAGAATGGAACGATCCTCTAGAGGTTCGTTACAGGATTGCAAAAGTCGGTTCGAATCGTCTCGATCGAAGGCAGCAACTACTGACTTTCCGAGTGGAATCTTTCTATAGAATATGTTGAGAGTTGTGGAGACTTTAGGGACGTCCTTTCATTCATCTCTTCGCTAGGTTGAGGACGAAGAGGCTTCTTCTTCTCTGCTCCCTTTTTCTCGATCCGGGAGCGGTAACATTAAACGCCATCCTATGATATTGAACGGGGATGGATGTTTAGTCTCTTTTCCCCTTTTTCAATCACTTAGGAAATGTAATAAGATGATTTATATTATCACAGGGAGCGACAATGACGCTAATCGCCCCATGTTGGCCTTCAAGACCCTAGATTCACAGAGGTCACGTCCTTCCAAGGACCTTTTCCGAGAGAGTCGGTCTCCTTTAACACGAAAGGTACCTATAACCTCTCCGCTCTGAGTCTGACTACGTTCAGACTATCGAGATGTTGACAGCATAAGATTGCAGTCTTCCCTTTCCGTTTGAAGAATGGGATAAGCTGGCAGTCACAACTATTAAAGAATACGCAAATATGTTGTTGACGGCCTTTGGGCTCAGAGGTTTGCTTCTGTCAAACAACAAAGCCCTTCACGATCTTTGAGTTCTGTGAAATCTCGAAACTCGCTCACCATCTACTTTTTGTCTCGCCTGTTTTCTCGGAGTCAGACACTCGTGCGAGATCAGGAGACATATAGTAGCCCTGAGTTTCTTGTTGACGAAGTCGGTTGCGTTTTTACACCCCCGATGATCGTTTAACATTAGACCAGGTTGGACTGTCAGGCATTCGTCCTTCGGGACTGAATCGCCTTTTTGCTCCTCGCTCCTTTCTCCTGGCACCAGAAGCTCGAGTCAGGAGTGGCTCAGGAGTTGATTCGCTAACGACTTTGGTTGCGTTGATACACCCCCCAAGGTTTGCTTAGCTTGAATCGCCCAGGCAGTCCAAACACTCATCCTTCAGCGAAGAATAGTGCCTTATGGTCTTCAGGGTACAGCCTTGCTGTCCTTGATTCGTCTGACTGGTCAACTGGTCGGTCACCTGACGTTAGTACAGACGGACTGACTGTGCATGTCCAGATCGAAGCTTTCAATTGGAACTTAGACATAGTCTGAAGTTCTTGATGTCAAAGCATTCGAACATCTACCTGTTAACTTCTTGCATGTGATCAGGAAGGCATTTTTCTAACCACCCTAGATACGACAAAGAGGGTTAGTGAGATTTTAAGCCATCGTCACAAGTTTTGGCTTTAGAGAACACAAGGCGGTGTGCTCTCTAAGCTTTTCGTTATGGCCTAAGAATGGAAACCCGGTTTGTCCTTGGGCCAGGAGCTTGGAAGCAAGGATGGCACAAGTTAGTGGGCAGGAGCCAGAGAGAGTCCTGTGCCCTGTCAGGTCTCTCAAGTTTTATCTCATAAAACTCAAGAAAGTCGAAGTCGTACGGACAATCTGCAGTGTTCCGAAAAGACCAGACTTGCCCATATCGAAAAACACCTTGGCTTTATTGTTAAGGAGGTCTTTCAAAAAAGCTCCTTCTTTGTGTTTGCACAAAGATTTGAAATCTTTCGATTTGAATGCTCACGAGGTGAGGGCGCGGCCTCGGAAGCATTTCAACAGAGCATGGCACTCAGCAACATCCTGAGTACCATGTTTTTAGCGAAGCAACTCTGTGTTCAATTCACACTCCCTGCGAGATGTGAAGATGGCATATGAGATCTGCTGCTCGCTAGGGCCATACGTGTCTGCAGACACAATCTTGGGGGCAAGAAGTACCACTCATCCTATCCTGTAGAAAATGGTTAGGAAGAGCTCTTAATTTAGTAGTTGAGTCGCCGACAACGGTGACTTCTTAACTCTTAAGCCTTAGTTAACACACCTTAACTTTGGCTAGGTGGGTCAGGTGGTGATATATATTTTTTATATATATTTATTTACTTCTTAGCCCTCATTGGGATGGTCAAATATGGTCTAGTCACGTCGTGGTCTCGCCCCTGTTGACAGATCATCTGGAGTGCACCAGCTATATAGGTCTCTACCTCGCTGGCAACTCTAGTAGCACAAGCAGACTTACGCGGCAGTAACCACGAAGTCAGCTATGCTAACAGGTAAGGAATCAAGATATCAATTATCTGCATATATATGTTTCCTAAAATCTTCTATTCTGTCTACTCCCACCACCAAAGGTGGGATTCAGCTATATATATATCTGACAGGTAAGTTTCATGAACAAAATGTTATTGTAATGATACAATTAAGTTTGTTCATACTTACCTGGCAGATATATATAATCAAGTACCCACCCACCTCCCCTCAGGAGACAGTGGAAATAAAAATTATGAATAGAAAATGGGAATGATTCCTGATACCCGCCTCCCAGCGGCGGGAATGGGTACTAACCACCTGACTCCCACTTGCGTGTGTCGTAAGTGTTTAAATTTCTGTCGGATTCGGAAAAATACAGCTATATATATATCTGCCAGGTAAGTATGAACAAACTTAATTGTATCATTACAATAACATGTTTTTACATACAGTAGTATTACATACGTACATAACTTTTTTTTACAGGAATTTCCAACCAAGTTTGATTATGTACATACATGTTATAAACCACTGTACGTATGGTTACTGTATGTAACTTACTAAACATACATACATGACTTAACTTTGATACTTTTTTGGTACATTCCAGAAAACCAGGACCCCCTCCATGATGCAGGCTATGGGGCCACATAAAACTTTGTCCAGGGTTACTACTAACATAAAGGTAAGGAATGTATACTAGTAGTAAACATACATTAAGTAAGTTTTATACGTACTAAAAAAAAGTGACCAAGATCTCTCACATGGGATAAGTGATCAAGGTCCCTCATGGAATTACATACTACTGTACACTCCCTGCTGAACAGGGGGTGTAGACCAATCATTTACAACATGCATACGTACCAGTTGATATTAAACCACTGTATGGTGCATATTACTGTATGTAACTTACTATGCATAGAGTACTTACTGACAAAATTATTTTTTGTACATTCCAGAACCCCTGAATGATGTAGGCTATGGGGCCACATAAGACTTTGTGCATCCAGGGTTACCATAGCACGACAACTTTAAACTAAAGGTAAGGAATTAATTAACATACATTAACTAAGTTTTATACATGTTATATATGTGATATTAAACCACTGTATGGTGCATATTACTGTATGTAACTTACTATGCATAGAGTACTTACTGACATACTAATTATTTTTTGTACATTCCAGAACCCCCTGAATGATGTAGGCTATGGGGCCACTAAGACTTTGTGCATCCAGGTTACATAGCATGACAACTTTAAACTAAAAGTAAGGAATTAATTCACATACATTAACTTTTTTACTCTTGATATAAACTCAAAGTAAGGAATTATAAACTAAAAGTAAGGAAGTTAATTAAACACATTAACTCTTTTACTCTTGATATCTATAATTTACATATTGCATTCAGGACTTTGTGTAGTATTTTGTACTAATTGTGTTATACTTTTACCTTCCAGAGCTACCAGACTGGGATTTTAGTGTACTCCAGGATCTACCAAAGGATTAGTGTACAGTGTAATAGTGTTTAGTGTATAATCTAACCTAAGGATTAAGTGTAGTACATTGTGCTTTATAGTGTCACAAGAGTTTAATAAAGAATTATACCTTCAAGAACCATCCTTTGGCATTGAAATAACCACACTACACATCATGCAATACTTGCATGTCACACAGGTAAGGTCTCTCTAACTTTTTCTTAGTTTAAGGCATATTTCCAAGTGTCGTTCCGGCTTACGACGATTTTCGGCTTACGACGCGCCTCAAGAACGGAACCCCCGTCGTAACCCGGGGACTGCCTGTACTGGATTGTACTAACAGCAAATATCATTTATGGAAGGCTGAGAAATTGAAAATGAGAAACAGAAATGGGGGAAAATTAACTTTGACCAAATAGAATTAGAATATAAAATTTAGGTCAAAGGCCAAGTGCTAGGAAACTCTACACCATGTGTAAATGCCATGGTTTCAATAAAATACAGTACATCAATATTTGTTTTAGTAAAGAATTGCATGATATAAAAGATATGACAAACTGAAATTTCCAAAATGTATTTCACTTACTAATAGTAATTTTTTAATTACTGCCCATCCCTCAATTACTTTTAACTTCTTGGTTAACAGAGCAAATTTTATTCATCAAACTGAGTGAGGCCCTCCATAAACATTAAAAAAATAAGTTTGAGGCCCTCCATAAACATTAAAAAAATTATCAAATTGGTGTGTTCAATTTCAGTACAAATTCATATACTATCAAGATAAATTTCTCTTACCAGCACAATCCTGGGCCACATACACACAAACTCGCTGCAGATCATGAATATATTTAGAGCCCATCTCTATAGCTTCTCTGAAAAAAGAGATAGGGAAGTTGTAATTATAATTTCATAACATTAACTTTTCGTGTGAGGATGAAGGTTAAATCAATCCATCACATACTGCGTGTGAAATTCTTAATGAAAACAAATTATGGGAGTGGTTTTAAATAATTAGCAAATAACAGATCAATAGGATAGGACAACCAATGTACTCCGTAAATACATTGTACTTCTATTCAATTTGGACATTTCATTACAAAACTATCTAAAAACTAATGAATTTTTAAAGACCCTAGTCCTTCAATTCCTAATTATGTACTTAAAGCATCAACCAAAATAAATGAATAGCATAGGGAAAATATGATAAGAATCACCATCTCCTTTATTTTAAAATGTATTTATCTACTAGTAATATATTATCAGTTACGGCATGAAAATACAATCACATTATAATACTTACTTGAAAATATATGCAACAGAAGCAGGGCCATACCAGTCACCTGCCTTTTTTCCAAGTTTGTTTCCAAAATGGACTAAATTATGCAGTGATAACGGACACTGCGGAGAAGGAGAATCTCCTAGCCACTGGACTATTCTCTGGTGTATTTTTTCCTCTGGACCTTCATTGATATTTTTGATATGTCGCCATCCTACAAAAGATTATAGTCTTAACACATATGTGTACATTTTATAAGCACCTTTAATTTCTGCTATTAATGATAAATTTCAATTAAATATTCAGACGTATAACTAAATTGATCGTAA
Source organism: Macrobrachium nipponense (assembly GCF_015104395.2). NCBI lineage: Eukaryota > Metazoa > Arthropoda > Malacostraca > Decapoda > Palaemonidae > Macrobrachium > Macrobrachium nipponense. The sequence goes on along the minus strand of NC_087204.1, from coordinate 22,476,117 downwards.
ATTATTATAGTGGATACACAAAGACTGGTCTCTGATATAATGTACAAATGTTATAGGTACAGGAAACAAACGCACAAATTCCAAGGTAAATTTCCCAGTTAAAATACAGAACGGTATTTATATTTCTTAATGATCAACAAAGGAAATGAATTCTTGAGTCATTCTCTCATTCTATTTATTGAGCCGCTTCATGAAACAACATTGTATTTCATCATTCCTTGAATGCTGAACTAATTGCTGTAAATTATCAACTGGAGGGGATGAACATAAGAGCATTCTAAGCAAAATTAGAGGTTTTATATATATATGGGGCCCAAAAATAATTTCCAGTATGATATTTATCTCAACATGTACAAGCCTCAAACCTCTTAGGCTTCTTATATTGAAGTACTGCTGGAATGCACGGCCATATAATTCTTCACCCGAGCAGCATGTCTAATTGGACATATTGGACACTGTAATTTTTGTAATACAGGCAGTCCCCAATAATCAACACTCAAGTTAATGGCGATCCGGTTTTATGGCGCTTGTCTAGCACCAGAAAATTGGCAATTTATGGTGCCATAATACGGTGAGTTACAGTTATCGGCTCCATAACGTGCCGAGTTCCAGTTATCGGCTCCATAACACGCCGAGTTATCGGCATCATAAGGGGCTGATAATAGTTATGGTGCAATAACTAACACAAGCCCCATTAACTGGTTATCAGTGCCATAAGCCACCAAGTTTCAGTTAATGGCACTTTTCGCTTATCAGCACCCCACTGAGAACAGAACCTCTGATGATAACTGGGGAAACTGGGGACTGCCTGTATTCATAGATAAATCTTCTTAAATGGCTCTCTGCTGAATCAGTTTGTAAGATAAGAGTTGTACTTGTGTGAGTAGCACTTTAGCCCACTTTATACAACTGGGATCCACAAAGTCAGAACTACTATAATTTATCTGTGATTTTGCAAATTTGAATTAAATTTGCAATTATGCATTCCTCCTCAGGGATGCTCATCTGATCCAGGTTTTAGGATAAGAATTGTATTTGTGAATGCAGCTCTTTAACTCCCTTTTGTACAACTAGAGATCACATAAAGATATGTGCCTTCAAGTAAGGGGGTAAGCTATGACAGCTTTGGAAAGAGCAAACCCTATCTAATTTGCAGTATATGCTATTGAGAAAACTTTCTCAGTGTAAAGAAGAACCCACTTTCACAGATTATCTAGTATGGTTCACATGGATAAGGCAATGCAGGATTGGTTTTGGACAACATATGAGCACCATCATTTTCTCTCTCATTTCATTCATCAAAAACAAGGCATTGACAAATTTATATTATAAGCTTTGATTCCATTAAATAGAGCTCTAAAAGATTACAAAAACTGTAAAACTGGCAAATGAACAAGGCTAGTCTCCTACTTCCCTTCTGACAATACCTTCCATAGGGGGATTGTGCCATCAGTGCACCTCCCATAGTACACTCTAGGCATTTTTCAAGGTTCTTTGCAGCATCCCTTTGGTCCCTAGCTGCAACCCCTTTTATTCCTTTAACTGTAACTTTATTCATAGTCACTTTCTTCCATCTTGCTATCCTTAAACATTTACTAACAATTGTTTCATAGTGTAACTGCAAAGTTTTCCTCCTAATACACCTTTCAAACCTTTTCACTCTCAGTTTCCCGTCCAGTGGTGAATCACCGCGCAAGTCCCAGTGCTTTGCCTTTGGCCTAAATTTTATGTTCCATTCCAACAATACCTGTTAGCCAACAAGGCTAACTATTGTTCTTGTCTTGCTTACCACCGCACTGTATATAGGTAGTTTAATATTTACCCTTTATGGTAATTTTTAATGAAGTTACTTGAGATAAAATGGTTCAAGTTATTAACTTTGGGGCAGAGAAAAGTGTTTTGTTAATAATATACCAAATTTATGCTTGGGGGAAGCTGTGCTGTATATAAGTAAAACTGCTGATTTTAGTGCAACAAAACTGAATATAATTTTTTTTTCAGGTAGTATGCATGTATGTGCATGATCAAGCATGTATATGTAGATGAAAATAACTGTAGTATAGCTTTTAAAATATGTATGAACCAGGCTCATAAGCAAATGACAAATTTTTTAAACAATTTGTATTTTTCATAGCTAACAAACCTGATGTCTTAACAATAGGATATTTTCCGAGTGCCAGCTGGTAACCAGTTAAAAATAATCAAAGATTGTAAGCAAGGAATCTGTGAGATCTGGCAACTCCTGCTCATTCGAGGTGATACCTGGTCAGAGACCACACACTACCTTGTGACGTATTCAGTCTTTTCTTAACCGCCTTGGAGAGTACCACGCTATCGCTTTGTTCTCCTTCTAAGCCGGTTGTTTTGTGCCGTTTATTAGCAACTCGTGTATAAAGCCATCAGTACTTATTAAAAGCACCTTTTAATGACTAAAAATAATAAGAATAACAGCAAGTAACAGTGAATACCATGATGGAATTGAGCTTTTTTAGAATGCCAATATGTAATAAGGTCTTTTGGATGACTTGCCACTGCATGCTAAACTGTTTTCTAGTATATATTTCATTAACATAAAATAGGGGCTTTAATATGCTATTGTGGGTAAGGAAGATCCCAGTAGTAACAAGGGAGAATATACTTGAAAGGGTGACTCGAGAACTGTTTTACTTATTAAATAATTTTGCTAACAGCAACTTTCCAGCTGCTAAACTTAGTAAAATTAGAAGTTTTATACTGTAGGGACACAACTGTGTTGTGAGCAGAGGAAAATCTTATAAACAGATTTTTCAATAAATTATTTTTGTCCACATGGGATATTTATACCTTGTGTTCTTTTAAATGATGAATTTCATAATACAATACTATACAGAGAATAACCACTTCATATTACAAAAGATATAAATATTACGAATTAGTACTTATCAAGGTTAGAACTGACTTGTTGACTACAGCACTGGAAACCATTCTTGCAAAAAACATACGTGAAGAAAGGAAGTGCAAAGTCAGTGCGTGTGCCACCATCATTTGCCCTGACCGCAACATGCAACCCCAGCCACAATCGGTGGTCAATGTAGAGTCCTGCAGTGTTGGAAATTGCCGCCGGTATGTGCACCAGATGAGGCTATAGAAATGTCTTTTGAAAGCTTCCATGCCATTTTCTTCTATTTCTGGAAAACAAAAATGCATGTATGGAAAGCACTAAACTTCAGAATTTAAATGATGATTCATTATCAATAGAAATAATTTTGGTAAACTAGAATTGCTATTCTTAAAAAATTCAGTCTATTTTTCTGCAAATTGAATATTCATCATAATGATTAGTTACAATATAGTCATCAAGTACTGTACTTATTAAATTCAAACTCAGGATTACCAACAAAGCTGCAGGATCCATTCTACACACAAAACGTTAGTAAAGCTTGGAAACTTACCTTCTGAGGCGTCATCATCATTCTCTCCAAAGGATTTATGGTATACACTGGCAAGAAGATAAACTGGGGAATCCCTAGAGAAATTAGTCTTGAGATTTACTGTCCAACCTGGTGTTGTATAAAAAGATTATTGTTAGTGAAGAAAATAAAAGTGATGAAGCTAAAAAAAAAATAAGAATAAAAAATAAAGAAAAATAAAGAAAAACTGAGTCCTAATAAGAAAATTATAATTTTTTTTACCTTCATTATACTGCACTGTGAGAACAAAGCTGAAAATCTAAAAGGTACAGATTTCAAATACCAAACCAAGAAATTTGACATCCATGCAAATCTGCAAATATTTATTTATATACTTTAAATTCTTTTAACTTTCTGTTACCCAGCTGTTTTACATTCTTAAAGCTGACTACCAAGGCATACTGAAGGACAAGAGAACTCTTTTGTGTTTGCTTGTTTTTGCCATTTAAATGAATATCCTCTACATTAACCACTTATGCTGCACCCATTATCTTATACCCAAAGAAGCATTTACTCCAGCAACATATTACAACAGCAATCTATCAAAACATAGGAACACCCATATGATCCTATGCAATTTGATTTTGTTGTTCAATGACCAAGAGCATAACAGGGCCTGAAATCAACTGGTGACATGAAAAAAACTTTTGGTACCTTGCATGTCTCTCCTCAGGGTATCAAATCCTTCTATGAGTTTTTTTGTCCATGAACAAACCAAAGGAAGGCAATAAATATTGTACTTACCCTTGAAAAACCATAGGTTTCTTATTGCACGAGACCTTTCCTCTCAAAGGGATCCATTACATTTTCAACCAACAGGTTTTGGAGACCATGGACAATATCATCTGGAATGGTACTGTCAAAGGGATGGGAAGGTCATTGGTCCTTGAAACTTTATCTGCACCCATTCTGCCCATGTTACAATGTCCAATGGCATGCTACTTGGGGCAACTGGAGAGGGGTACTGCCAACCTGTGCCCACCCTAACTTCTTTCCCTTACCTCCCTTCTTAGCTGGAGCTGGATAGGGAAGACTGCACGACTTGTAAAGATCCTGGCCCTATCCAGAGGAACAAGTGCAATTTCACTGTCTCTGTTTCTGATACAAGGTGTGGCTGCTCCCCCAAGGCTTGAGTATAGGTCCCATTGCCGTAGGGGAATTCAAGAAGACTGAATAATACATCAAGGTGCCCTGGCTGTCAGCATGCCACTCCTCTGCCACCTTACTACTTTGGTCATTGTAAAATGAAAAGAGAAATCCAAGATAGAACCATCCAACTGAACAAAATAATGAAGACATCTTCTCAGGACAAGTTTGCTCCATCTGAGTAAAGGTAGAACCTTCTTGTGAGTTCTTCATGGGGAAGTTGTTTTTCAGCCTGCATACTCATAAAACAACTTGAAAGGGAGTAGTTCATGCATCTCCAGGCATGCAGAACTTTCTCTGGTATATCAACAGTAGGAAAGTATCTTGAATGATCTACTCGACAGGAGGGAGTCTTCTGATTGGCAGATTATAATGTTAGCCTGTCTTAGGATAACATAAGGAAGAAGTAACCACAACAGTCAGAATGACTGCCTCACCTCCTGAGTACACCCTAGAATATGCTTTATTGAAGAGATAAATCGACTTCGGGCCAGTGGTTACCTTAGGAAGATCATTCATCTAACAATGAGCTAATCAATCTCTTGAAAACAACCCAGAGAGAAGACGGTGAGAAAAGGGAAGTCTGGGTGAAGGAGGGCAAAAAAGATCTGAAGGTAAATAAGGCAAAGTATAATCTTCTTCCAAGAAAATGTTAAACATTTTTTTACTTTCTCTGCTGCTGCTGAACCTCTCTTGGAACCTCTAGAGAACCAATGCAGAACAAAACTAGTTAAACTAACATCAAGGACATAAAGTAACCAAACAACCACTTACGTTCTTCACACCTTTCATTACTACCTTTTCTTGTTTAAATCCATGTAGATAAAAAAACATAACACCATACGCAATAAAAACAATGAAAGAAGTTTCAAACTGATGGTCAATCTGAGCACAGTTAAATGTTTCAATTCAACTGCAGCCAAAGAAAGTGCTCATTGATGGCAGGTGAGTGATCACCCACCTACCATTGGTTAACTACCTTTTTTCCAAGTTCCAAAACTGATACCAACTCGTGACGAGGAATATTCCTACATATAAGGCAGTGGTTTCTATTCACATAGGAACAAATCTGCAATTCCTTTAGATGTTTAGAACACTGTATGCTTTAAGAATACTACTATATCAATGGTTTTGTACGTGAATCTTTAACATAAGTTGCATGGTCTTGCATTTTAGGGTAACTGCTATGACAAGCAGTAGTGAAGCAATAGTGTAATTAAAAAATCCTCATAGTAGCACGAGTCTTCAAATGGAGAAGCAAATCCACAGTTATGTAAATGTACATATATTTAAATTTAAAAAGAGCAAGGATAGCTTTCGCGAATCCTGTTTTGTTTACTTCGCTGTAGTTCTATATCAACGTGTCAGATTGATAAGGGGAACCGAACAGATTCCCGAAAGCTATCCTTGCTGTTTTTAAATTTAAATATATGTAAATTTACATAGCTGTGGATTTGCTTCTCCAATAGTGTAATTATGAGTACTGTATCAAGTTAGTGTAGTAATCGTGTATGAACATTGTATGGCTCATGTAAGATCTGTAAACTCAATACCTACAATATCATTTGACTAAAATTACTGATGAATCCAAATATTTTAGAGGAGTTACTCACCGTATTTAACATTATTCCATATCCCCATCATTTTTGTTTTCACAGAATTCTCAGTCTCCGGAGTTGAGGCTGTGGTTTTTGATTGTGATTTATCACTGCTTGGGATTAGGTAGTTCTTAAATAGTGATGCTGAAAGTGCTAATGTTCTTGATGGAGGCAGACTTTTCACTTTTCCACCTGCTGGTGAACTCTTATTACCATCAGCAGGCATGCTAGTGGTGCCCCTACCAGCTACAAGTTCAACGCTGAGTGGAAGGTAACTACTACTTGTCTTCTTGCCTGAATTGGGGGATGATTCGTCTCTAGCATACTGCGACATGTCTAAAGACACATCATCAAGCAGGGGAACTGTGTGAACAGGGGGTGGCCTTACATGGTGTTGACTGTTTTCCAATGACATTTTTGATACTGGCACTGGAATGCTCATTCCACCTGCAGCTCTGACATAAAATTGATTTTGTTGGTGGTCTACACTTGAAGCCCGAGTCAATTTGACACGTACAACATCCTTTGGCCCATTTTCAATATTGCTGGACTGTTCTAATCCATATTTACAGTCTGAACAGTGAGATTTCTTGCAACTGCATAATGGTTGTGACCAGCCAGAAGTTTCTGTACACTCCTGGGCTTCTGCAACTCCTCCTATAGGTTCGTATCTCTGACTGGAGTTACTGGCAGTAGATGGATGGGAACTTTCCTGATGGCTGCTCAAAGGCAGCTTTCCAGGTAACATTCTTCATCTGGAGTCATCAGCAGAGTCTGAAAAGGGCATTAGTTACTGATAATTAAGTCCATAAAGGGCATTAATTACTGATACTTAAAAAAAGGTAGAAAAATATAAAATTCAAGTGTCACACTAGCCTATTACTGAATGCTGCAAAAAGGAAATTAATACCTGTAAGCTAATATGAACAACTGCCAAACTATTACTGAAGGCAAATTAGCTGGATAAACAATCGGCATACAACTTGCCAAAGTAGCATAGGTAGCAATTTTCCCAGACATGTTGTGAAATAAACATATGCCCACATAGAAGATAAAGTACAGTAGGTTCTTTGTTTACGTCCGAGATCCGGTCCTGCGGCAAGACGCAACCCGATTTTGTCTGTGTTGGAATTTAAGTAAACGTAATGACGTGAATCAGTAAAAATAAAAATATAAATACTAAGAGAAAATAATTCCTGAGTACACACACCATAAGGGTAAATATTATCCTTTCATCTACTGTAGGTACAGTAAATAAAAAGAAACAATTCCTTACCTTTACTCCTGTGGTTGGCATGCATACTGGACATTGTAAAGTGGGGCGAGACAGGCTTGACTTGGCTACCTGAAAGCCATAGCAAATGTCTTTCTAAGATAGTAGGCCTTGAAAGAGGCAATGCCACCTTGGTCCATAAGCTGTAAAAGGGAAGTGGTATGAGGTGGAAGGAAAAGCACCTTGATGTTAGGATGAGTCATCCAAATGGGCATGGTGATCAGGGGCATTGTCCAGCACTAGAAACACTGTAAAGGCAGTCTCTTTTCAGCAAAGTACAGTGGTACCTCGACATACGAAAGGCTCAACTTACGAAAAACTCGAGATAGGAAAGCCAATACGAAAAATTTAACGGCTCTACATACGAAAAGTTTTCAAGATACGAAAAGTTTCTGAAAGTCCGAGATTCGCCCGGATAACAATTTTGAAAATCGCGCCGCGCGTCGCCATCTTAGTACTAGTAGACTCGCCACCACCATCCTTCGTGCGCTCCCATTGGTTTCCTGAATTGCTAGGGGTCGCAGGCCATGAAATCCTCTTTCCTATTGGCCAGCGTCCCTTCCCATCATGCATTCCTACTATGAAACACACTGGTGGTCCGTGGCTCGGCCACTCGGTACCAGCATTGTTATAGTACGCACGCGGTATTCATTTTCGGGATCGTCAATGTGTACGTAATATTTTTTTAAAAAAAGTGACCAAGATCTCTCACATGGGATAAGTGATCAAGGTCTCTCTCATGGGATAACTGGAAACTTTGCAAGGTTGGTAGAATCTCCACTCCCTGCTGAACAGAGGGTGTAGACCAATCATTTACAACATGCATACCAGTATGTATACGTATAATCAAGGCACTTTCAGTTTATGTTGAAGGTCAGCAGCCGAACATTCAGTACCCCAAATCAGTTGCAAGAGAGCATTTGGTTTGGTTGAACAGGGTTTTGATTGACACCCAGGGCCCAACAGAGTCATGAGGTGCAAAAAAAGAACCAAGTGATAAAAAAACAGAAAGTTGAAATTCTGTATAAAAAAAAAAATAAAAAATAAAAAAAACTACGTAAAGTAAAAAAAAAGTTAAAAATCAAAGAGAGAAAAAAAAAGGCAGAAATTAAAAGCCGCTTTTCATAAAGTGCATCATTTGTAGAAGACACACCGAAAGGCTCACACAGGAACATTGTGAAAAGTAGGCAGAAGCAATCTTCCTTGGTATAGTTACGTATGCAGAAACGTACGTATATATTTTTTGTTAAAGTACACTATGTTACATATGTACAAAAGAAAAAAAAACAGCAGAAATTAAAGCCGCTTTTCATAAAGTGCAATCATTTGTAGAGACACCCCCCGAAAAGGCTCACACAGGAACACTGTGAAAAGTAGGCAGAAGCAATCTTCCTTGGATAGTTACGTATGTAAGTAGCCTCACTTGAAAGGTAAGCTTCCACATTTTACGTACAGTATATTTCTTGTTACCATGTACACTAATTACACTTTATTTACAGGTTATATTTTGCATTTTTAAATAATTTAGGTATTGAATGGTCCAAATTGTTGTAGTATTTCATTGTTTATAGGTCAATTTAGCTTTATTATGAAATTTACTGGGGTGCTTTTGGAGGGCTTGGAACAGATTAGCCATTTTACATGTAAAATGTGGTCCAAGATACGAAAACCTCATGATAACAAGGGCGCCTCGGAACGGATTAATTTCGTATCTCGAGGTACTACTGTAAATCACTTCTGGCAGAAAATAGCTGAGGAACCATTGCTCAAATATCTTTAGTGTCACTCATGCTTTCTTGTTGGATTTCCAGATGACATGCCCTCATTGCAGGTAGTTTGACCCTTCCAATGCCCTTCATGCTGTTTGGATCTTTGGATAGATATGACAATTTGTCCAAAATGCATTTTTCCTAACTATACAAACCTGAGGTCCTTTTACAATAGGAAGGTACTAGCGGCAGCTGGATAGGTCGTAAGCTTTCGAACAAGGGGTTCGGTAGTTAACTGCTTGTCCCGACAGACGCGCCAACGCGGCGCGGACTGGGAGGTAAACAAATCACTTTTGTTTTGCTTTTTGGCCCAAAGCAAAAACTGCAGAGTGAGGGGGTGGCATGAGGTGGGGGGACTATGTGTAAAAGGCCTCAGGTTTGTATAGTTAGGAAAAAATGCAATTTTGGACAAATTGTCATTTGTTCCGACACGGCATTACAAACCTTCGGTCCTTTTACAATAGGAAGACTCACTTCTTGGTGGGAGGAATCTGAGTCTTTTGTGAACAGACTGGTGTTCGCACCAACCTTGAAGTCTCCCTGGTCGTAAGAGCGAGGGAGGGATCCAAGCCTCTGTCCGATGATCGGGTGTGCACCGCAGGATGCAATGGTCACATCTGGATCCGAGTACTAAGAGAGAGGCAAGCGTATCTCTTCGCACCAGCAATGTAAGAACTTGTTCCTGTACAGGAGCAAATATAAAGTCATGGGTTTGACTCTTGTAGGCATCCATTCCCCCCCACCCCCCCCTTGTAGGAGGAAGTGGTGGATATTCTGCTCCTATCCCTAGTGAAAGGGATAGGATTGGGGCTCTGTCATATAGCTCACCTGCATCTCGTCCTCATCCAGCGTAGTGACGACCGTGGCCTCTGCCCACAGGTAGAGGAGGAGGAAAAGATGGGAAGAGGGAGCCAGTCACTCACTCACTCACACATCCATCCACACAGTCACACCAGGACTCGATGCTGTTCAGCCTGCGAGGGTCTGGGTTAGCTACACAACTTGTTGAGCAGCCACCACGGGTCCCAAGGAAAAGGTATCCAAGGACCTGTGGTCAATATCCCGAAGGTAGAAGGACGTAAAGGTAGTCTGGTTAGACCAGACCCCTGCCTTCAGGACCTGCGCCACGGAGAAGTTCTTACGAAACGCCAACGAAGGGCCAATACTTCTGACTTCGTGAGCTCTCGGACGGGACGTACGGATGTCGTCACTACTATCAGCCTCATACGCCCTCCTGATGACCTCACGCAGCCAGAATGAAAGAGTGTTCTTGGATACTTCTTTCTTGGTTACCCGGTGCTAACGAAGAGGCGTCGACACTAGGCAGCCTGAGGTGTCGAGTTTTTCTTCAGATAGCGCCGTAGCGCCCTCACAGGACAAAGCAGCATCTCATCCGCATCATTATCGGTGAAGTCCATTAGGGAGGGAATCGTGAAGGACTCGAACCTGTCGTCAGGGACCGACGGTTTCTGAGTCTTCGCAACGAAGTTCGGGACGAAATCGAGGCGTCACAGATCCCCATGCCCCTGGAGTGTCGTACATCATGGAAAGACCATGAAGTTCCCCTACTCTCTTCGCCGATGCCAGGGCCAGCAAGAAGAGGGTCTTGAGGGTCAGATCCCTGTCTGACGACTCTCGGAGTGGCTCGAACGGCGTTCGAGTCAAACTCCTAAGGACGAGAGTCACATCCCACGCAGGGGGCCTGAGTTCCCCTGGGTGGGCAAGACCTTTCGAAGCTCCTCATAAGCAAGGAGATCTCGAACGAGTTCGAGATGTCCAATCCCCTCAGTTTTTTCAGGACGAGAGCCAGGGCGGCTCTGTATCCTTTGACTGTGTGACTGAGAGGAGCTTCTCTCGGCGAAGAAACACGAGGAAATCCGCTACCTGCTGAAGAGTGGCTCTGAGAGGGAGATAGACCCCGTCTACGACACCAACCACAGAAGACGGCCCACTTCCCCTGGTACACAGCTGCAGAGGACTGACGGACGTTTCCACGCCATCTCTGTTGCTGCGCTACAAGAAAAGCCTCTGTTCGCAGATGGTGGATAACAGCCAGCCGTGAAGTCGTAGGGACTGGACTGCTCGGTGGTACCGGCTCGACGTGTGGCTGGCGAGAAGGTTGTGCCAAGGGGGAATCTCTCTCGGTTCTCCTGCGAGAAGAGCCAGCAGGTCCGGATACCAAATGGCCTGTGGCCATTTGGGAGCCACCAGGATCATCCTGAGATTCTGGGTGACCAGTGCTCGACTGATCACCTTGCGAATCAGGCTGAACGGGGGAAAGGCATAGACGAAGAGTTTGTCCCACGGGTGTTGAAGAGCTCCTCTGCAGCTGCCCATGGGTCCGGCACGGCTGAGAAGAAACCTGAAGCTTTCTGTTGTGCCGGGTGGCGAACAGATCCACGACTGGTCGCCCCCACAGGTCGAAGAGCCTTTCCGCCACGTCCTGGTGTAGAGACCACTCGGTCCCTATCACCTGATCCCGACGGCTGAGCGTGTCTGCTACTACATTCCTCTTCCCTGGAATGTAGCGTGGCCGACAGCTCTATTGAGTGTGGCCTCGGCCCACTCGTGCACCTGCCGAGTCAACTGGTACAACGGGAGAGACACTAGGCCCCCCGTCTTTGTTGACGTAGGCCACTACCGTGGTGTTGTCGCACATCAACACCACGAGTGTCCCATCAAGCGGTCCTGGAACTCTTGGAGAGCGAGAAACGCCGCCTTGAGTTCCAGTACATTGATGTGAAGGTGCTTGTCGTTCTCGTCCCACACTCCTGAAGTCAGCAACTCCTCCAGGTGTGCGCCCCATCCCTCTCGGTCGATGCGTCTGAGAACAGCTGCATGTCCGGGGGGGGAGTGCGCAGAGGCACTCCTCTTAAGAGGTTCCTGTCGTCCAGCCACCAGGCTAGGTCCTGCCTCACCTCCGGTGTCAGTGACCACCTGGAAAAGGGAAAAGCTTGGGGGATCCGTCGCCTGTGACCAACTCTCCTTTAGTCTCCACTGAAGAGACCGCAGGTGAAGACGCCTGTGAGGGACTAACTTCTCGAGTGACGACAGGTGTCCGATCACGACTTGCCATCGCTGAGCTACCTGTTTCCTGCCGAGACAGGAATGGTTGGCTGCCTCCCTGAATCTGCTGATCCGCGAGTCTGCGGGGAAGACTCGCCCTGCTACCTGTGTCGATCAGCATACCCAGGTACTTCATCCTCTGCTTTGGGCTCGAGATCGGACTTTTCGAAGTTCACAACGATCCCAGATCGCGACAGAACTCGAGCAGTCGTCCCTGTCCTGTAGCAACTGCGAGCGGGAGCTCGCCAGGACTAACCAATCGTCGAGATACCTCATCAGACGATATCCCGTGCGAATGGGCCCAAGCAGACACCAGAGTGAATACTCGCTGAACACCTGTGGGGCGGTTGAGAGACCGAAGCAAAGTGCCCTGAACTGGTACACCGTCCCGTCGAGGATGAAGCGTAGGTACTTTCTGGAGGACTGATGAATGGGTATTTGGAAATACGCATCCTTCAAGTCCACTGAAAGCATGAAATCGTTCTCCCCCCTGATGGAGTCGAGCACGGAACGTGCCGTCTCCATCGTGAACCGGGTCTGGCGAACAAACCGCCGGTTCAGGGGAGAGAGATCTATCACCGGGCGCCAGCCTCCCGTTGACTTTTCCACCAGGAAAGAGTCGACTGTAAAAGCCCGGTGACTGATCCGTGACGATTTCTACAAGCTCTCTTGCTCAGCATGGTCTGATCTCCTGTCTCAATACTACGTCCTTCGATGACCCTGGAACGTAACGACTGCTGTTGGACCGGGTTGGAGGTGAGGGGTGGCCGAGATTCGAAAAGGGTAATAGATATCCCTCCCGAAGGACATCTACAATCCAGGTCCTCGGCGCCGTAGCGCTGCCAAGTTGCCCAATGGCTAGCCAGGCACACCCCCCCCCACTTCCGGCAGCAGGTGAGGGGGAACGCCGTCCCCTAGCGTTTCCCCCCTTTCTTCGACTTCTTCCCAGAGCCTCCTCGGGAGAAGGAGGGCTGATTACGGCTCCCCTTTGTAGAAGTCGAAGAAGACAGAGTCTTTCCCCGGGGCTTCGACGCGACTACCGTCTTAGCCACCGTGGAAGCGCTAGCCGAGCTCTTTGGCTTGGCCGCAGTCCGAGGCTGCCCAGAAGACCTTCGAGACTGCCTGGTGAACCAGACGGTCACTGTCGTCAGTGCGCCGTCTGTCCACCGCAGCGTCCACCATCTCTCCTGGGAAGAGAGACGTGGAAATCCGTAAAAGGTCCGTTGCGGAGTCCCAATGCCGCTTCAACGCCCAGCCGGCCCTGGAAACTCGAGTAAGGACAGCGTCCCTACGTCGGAGAACCAGGTTGGCCCACAGGTTCACCGTCTGGTGGGCAAAGGAAGGAGATGGCTCTTCCCCCAGACTGGCAAAGTCTCCTAAAGGCCGAGTCATCTTTGGGAGAAATTCCCCCGGAGTTGGCTGCGACCTTAGATGATACTGTGAGGGACCACAGATCTAACCAGGAGACGGCCTGGAAAGCTGCCATGGCAGTGGATTCCAGGCCGAGTGCCTCTTGCTGCGAGAACCATAGGTTCTCGGACAGGAGCTGCTGCAGAGACACACCCGGAGTCAGCCTGGCTAAACTCCGGGGTTCACCTGTTTTGGCGGGCATCGGGTCCTCAGATGGCACGTAAAAAAACGCCGCTGTCGCACGCAGCAGGAGGTGGAAGCAGCTTGCTCGACCTGCCAGACTTGAGAGAACCGTCTTGGCCCACCCGGAGACAAGAAGGATTCTCACCATGGTCCAGCACTGAGTCGGCAAGCTCGAAACGCGGGCAAACCCACCGTCGGTCTGGGTTCCCTCTTCGGACCCCAGAACGACTCGAGCCGGGACATGGGCTCGGATGGTGGGAGCGGCGATCCGTTTCCGCGAGGTCGTTGTGCTGACGAATCAGCGCAATTACCTCGGCAAAGTTCCTCTGAATCTCAGGGGTGACTGCATCCTGCGGAGTAGGACCATCCAGTCCCTCGAACAGGAGCATCTCCGAGACCCTCCCCCCTCGAGGGGGGAACAGCGACAGACCCCTCTCGGTCTCCTCCAGCCACTTGTGCATAGCGACCATGGCGGTCCGAGAACCGTGCCTGGTACGTAGGACGTCGTGGTGGGATCCTGAGGGGCGCACCCCTCACGATCACTCCTCAATACCTCGCCCCTCCCGGTGTAACCCGAGGAGGTTGAAGGTATGGGAGAGGCAGACCTAACGCTCCCTCCTCGCTCGCTGGCAAGAACCAGTGGGCTTGGAAGACTGCAGGCGATCGCAACCCCGCGGTGGCGATCGAGCTGCAGGCCTAGTCGAGCCGTCTCGCTGTGGAGAACGGCTGGACTGAGAACAGCGGAGCGCCCCGGTCTCGTGTGTCAGAAGAGCTGGTGCTGGTCGCCGTAACCCGATCGCTCTCTGTGAGAGTGACGGTCAGGCGACCGGCGCGAGCTCCACTGTCACGGTGAGACTGGTGCGTATCCTCACGGCGCGTCACGTCGCTGGTACCAGCCGTGGCTGGTGCCGGCGCAAGGGCGGGGGGACCTCTTCCCAGCCTCAGCCCGTGGCCGGTCGTGGACCGTCACGTCCGGCCGCCCCCGGGTAACCAGCTGCTCGCCGCGGAGAGCGAGAGCTGGTCGGTGAGAGTCGCTTGAGCGGCTGTCACCAGTCTTCCGCTCCGTGCCGTGAACCTGACGCTGAGCTGGCTCAGAGGTCTGGTTCCTAGCTGCACGGTCGCTGGTAGGCGACCGTACACTCGGTACCTCTCGCGAACGAGAGGCCGAGACGGATCCTGCTGCCGTGGTCGAACCACTAACAGCAGGCGAGGAAGTGCCGGTGTTAGCCGGCACTCCTCTGGTCCCCGTAGTCTTCTTCCTTGCGGAAAGAAGAGACGGTTCCTGCCCCCGAAGGAGCAGGGTGACCAGCGGAAGGAACCCCCCGTCTCACCGGAGCGAGACGGGCCCTTAGAAGCTCCCGAAGGAGACTTCTTAGCGGGGGGGGAAGGGGGGGGGGAGGCGACCTTCCTTCTTCTTCTTAGGCGGGGGAGCCTTAGAAGAAGAAAGGGGAAGAGGCGGCAGACGACGACGACGACGAAGAAGACGATGAAGACGACGACGACATCCTCCTCTTCTTCTTCTTCTTCGTCAACCTCCTCAGGACCGATGTCAGATCTGTCATCCAGGGCGGAGCCGGGGCTGCTGTTGCCGAAGCAACAGGGCCGGACGCACCTGTCCGAACAGGTCGGCATCGGGAGCAGCGGCGCCACGAACAGGAACAATCGCAGCAGGTGCAGGCATCACAGGAACAGCAGTGGAGACGGCAGGAGCAGATACAGGAACGGCAGCAGTGGTCGGCAACATCACGTCCGTGAACACGGCTGGATCAGGTACGGCAGGTACGGCAGGCTGTACAGGCGGACCAGGTGGACGGACCAGCGGCCACAGGACATATCCTAGGTACTGGTGGGAGGTCCAGGGGCGAGCTCTTCGGGCACACGAAGTCCGGTCGAGGCAGCACGGCAAACCCAGGTGGCGGCATCACACTCCCCCGTGGTACGGCGACTGGCCCCTGCACCGATGTAGTTGGTGTGACAGAGACCGCGTGCGGGGTGTACACCAGGTTGAGGAGGTGAAGCATAGCCAGGAAGTTGAAAAAGGGTCTCGTGGTGGTGGTCGTTACGTAGCATGCGTGACCGCCACAGAGCCAGCGAGATGGTAGAGCAGCCCCTGGACACTCGGCACGCCCTGCAGACCCAACGATGCCCACACCTGTTCCGAGGTCATCCTTCGCGCAACAGCACCTGAGGAAGCAAAGTCGGGTGATTAGCAGGATCCTCTACCCGCTCGTGAGATGAAGACGAACGGATAAGAGGACCCAGAGTCAACTCGACATCGGGGTATCTAGCGCCCTCCACACTCGACAGGTCGGGTGAGGAGAAGGACCTAGAAACCCCCCAAGAAGGGGAAGGCGCCAAACGTGGGAGCTGAAGCGGACGCGGCAGGAAAGAAGACGAAGTGTCCGTAACCAAAGGAGTCGCGGGAGCGCTTCCGACGACTCCTTTGCAGGCCTTTCGCTTCTTCCTACCTTCGTACAAGCCCCACCACTGCGCTCCGACCTTAATTACAACACTTCACAGGGCTCGGTCGGGTGCATTCGCGTCCCCGACAACCGAGCGCACAAAATATGTGGATCAATTTCAGGGAACGAGCGGAACTTACCGCATTTACGCCCTTCGGTACCCGGGGCACAATCTCCGGGGGGTAGCGAGGCGTGGAGATTCCATGATTGATCAAATAAAAACCACAATTGGATGATAAAGAGAAAATGATTGTACTTACAATGATGATTCATACACACAACCATATACTCAGGGAAAGCAAACGACGAGAAGCGGGCAGAGAGCGTCGAACACACACGTCACTCGCTGTGAGGACCGAAAGCAAAAGTGATTTGTTTACCTCCCAGTCGCTAGTCGCAAGCGCTGCGGCCTGGTCGGACAAGCAGTTAACTACCGAACCCCTTGTTCGAAAGCTTACGACCTATCCAGCTGCCGCTAGTACCTTCCTATTGTAAAAGGACCGAAGGTTTGTATGCCGTGTCGGAACAAACACCAACATTTGCTTCAGCTTGAAATCACCAGCAGCATTAACCTCAAGAAGCAAAATAATTTCTTGCTGACTTTGTGGCCTGGTGCTGTGTTTGACTCCATGGTAATGTATGTTCGGCTAGGCATCCGTTTCCAGAACAAACCTGTCTCATCTACATTAAGCACCTGTTCAGCACAGTGACCCCCTTCATGATTACCTCAGCCAACACACCAGGACATTCAATTACTGCTTTCTCATCACCACTAGCAGCTTCCACCTACACCTTAAGGTCATGCAAATTTGCAAGGGCCTTATACCAAATGAACTAACCTTTGCTAGCTCCAAACTCTTCTCGCTCCCTTCCCCCCTTTTCTCTTTTCATGGTTTCAAACAAACTTTTAGCCTTCTGAATCAACATTAGGCTAACTGGGATATGCTGTTGATGCTGGTCTTCCAGCCAAAGCACTAATAATCTTTCCATCTCAATAATAAGACCACTATGCTGCTTTGTAATCACAGTTGGTTTCATAGGAGCAGATCCTTTCACATGTTCAAGTGCGCTTTTTATCTTTGATGATCATCGACAGTCATACAACTTAACCCGAGGGCGCGGCCGATATTTGATGGCATTCCACCCTTTTCACTTCCATGGAGATGGCTTTTTGTTTCTTTGTAGCACTGCCATCAGAAGAGTCTGCCTTATGCTTGGGAGCTATACTGCAATTAAAAAAGTTCCCAAAAAACAATAGAATTGAGACACAGCAAATGAAACACAATTCAAGATGGCATGTAGCAAGCGTGTGACCGGTGCCATTTTCCCTATATTCTACCTCGAGACGACATTATTCTTCAGTTTGAATTTATGTCCGAATGATGGAACAAGAAATTTTTAATAAATTTATCAGAGACTGACATGTAACCACGAAATGACGTAGATCGACTACGACGTAAACCAAGAACCTACTGTACTTAAGATAGTGTACGTAGTTACAAAATGGGATAAAATGAAGTGACGTAAACGTGAAATTTAGTGAAATACATGTTTATGTGAAACATTCACCTCTCCTCTCACAAAATAGGTACTAATGTGGTTTTAAATTTAATAATGTACTGTTGCTGCCTTATTCTTTTTTATAACCTTGTATGTAACACTATTGTCATAATATTTATATAAGGTTGGAGGGAAGTTCAGAGGGGATGTATAGTCAGGTAGGATGTGCTTTTGTTAAGATTTCAAAAAGATTAGTTTAATTTTTTTGTTTTAAGCTGCAATGTTTTCATGACAAACTGGTTATATCATACTATTTGTGTTGTTTTAGAACTTTTTTTCACCTTAAATTTTCAACTGTTCTATTCCAGCCATTCCAATAAATGTACATAGTCACATTATTTGAACCACTGAGAATAACCATCCCTGGTCAGTTTTTGTTTTTAATCCCATTATCTCTTCCTCTAATATATACATTTCTCAGTCACTACATGATTCACATCAAACTTGTGAAATCTCATCCCATTTACTGTGGTCATCTTTGCTTGTTGAGTAGCAATCCCTTGTTCAATATGTGCATGGCTCATCCTCTTTCTCTTTTAGAAGGCACTTCTGTTCTATAAGATAATTTCTTTGATAATTAAAACACATGGTGATGGGATATCTGTCACATAATTCACATGTCCCCCACTATACCTTTATTTTTATCATGATTGTTTTATGAATCGGTCTCTCACATTTGGATAAAATTTCAATACGTAATGTTTAGTATTCCCAGCAAATGGCTTATAAAATATACTTGAAATCTTGCTTTCAGTATTCCCAACATTTTCCACATTTGTTGCAACCACATTGCATTGAGACCTTTTCACTCATCACTTAAGGTTTTTAACTTATACTTTTGGGGTAAAAAAATCTTCTACACATTTTAATAAGTACGTAGTGAGCATTTCCAATCTCATGTGCAACATCCTCTTCACCCCACCCACTATTTAAAAATTTATTACGGCATTTATCAATTATATTGATCAAAAATTATTTCCCGCTTTACAATGCATGTTCCAGGGTTACGACACTTATGATGCTGATCCGACAAAGAAATACAACTATAAAAAGGTAAAATAATCAATACTTGAAGGTGTTATGATGAAAATTGCAATAAAAATGCAGTTTACATAGTTTTCAATACACCCAAAGCATTAAAAGTAAGGTTTTCTTAGGATTTTTGGCTTACGGCGCGTTTCAAGAACGGAACCCTCATCAAAAACTGGGGGACTGCCTGTAAATGGTTTCCTAATAATAGCAAGAAGTCTTTGTTAAGCTTAGATAAACTAACCTAGGTTATGTTAGCTTACTCTAGGTTATCCTAGTATCCTTACTACTATTTTACCTAGTGTAGGGTAAGTTGGGGGACAAATTCAGAGTAAGGGGTCAAGGGGGTAAAACTTTACATAATTACACGGCTCGGCTTGACTAACACCAGTTGGCAACTGGGACAAGTTTCTGATACACAAATAGACCTTCCCCTTCACATAATGCTAGGTCCTGACCTAACCTAACTTCGGGGCAATGTGCCCTTACCTGGCCGGTCCCCCTAAAAGGTGGTAACCTCTCACGGTCGGCAAGTGGCAGGAATGAAGCTGTGCAACTATTACTGTAAAGTTTTACCTAACCTAACCTTGGAAGTTGTGTCCGGTAACCTGGTCAGGTCGGCTTCGGCCCCAAAGGTCTGTTACCCAAGTAATTCGTGACCCCTTAGAGTAAACGACTAAATGGCCACCATTTCACTTGAAATAACCACATTTTTCATTCGATATTTAGTTGGTGAAACAAGAATGCATTTACATCTTTAAGCATACCATTCAAAAGATTAATTTTCAGTCTTTTGAAAGGTATGCTTAGAGATGTGATTGTATTGTTGGTAATTCTACGCGATAACTCCGCATGGACTGCATGGAATGTTCCCGTGAATACGAAAGCCACTAGGGAATGGGGCGTCCAATGTATTTCCTAGGGATTGGGGCGTCCAATGTATTTCCCTGTATTTAGTACTACTAGGTAGCACCTGGGGGTTAATGACAGTCGACCCCCCAAAAATAACAGTAAATTCTTAATAAGCGACCCAAATACTATAGGAAAATGTAATTTCCAAAGAAATACACGCTGCGGAGTTATTACCTAGACCTACCGTATTGTTGTCTCACATACTAGCCTAAATATGAAGTGAAAAAACTGGTAATTTCAAGTGAAATGCTAGCCATTTGGTAGTTTACCTTATTCTGAATTGTAACCTAGGTTTTGTGACCCCTTATTCTACTTTCTAAAGGAAGTTGGGATTCGTACTAGTATAGATAAGCTACCTAACCTAAGTTAACCTTGTAGCTACAAATAGGCTAGTAGTAAGTATGATGTTGCTACCAAGGCTATACCCTATACCTAGCTAGCTTAGGCTATGCTAGTTTACATTTTTTACGTTTCAATAATGTGATAACAGACGCTGGTATATTGTAATCTTCAATAGGTACGTCAAAATGGGCGGAGTAACGTCATTTCTATAGGAAAAAGAAAAGAACTGAAATCATGAGGTCGTGTGACCTTTTGCCTACCGTAGCCTTCAACGAAAAGCTTCGACTGAAAAATTCGGCCAAATCCCGTTGTGGCGAGCTGTTTTCGATAATGCTCGTATTTTTTGTCCCGAGGCGAACTCACAGTCCCCCGTAAAACGCACAAATGCGCCGAACACGTCAATCAACCGAACAATCTGCTAAAGTCACTATCGTCCACTTTCGTCTGCAACACAACAACAGACAAGTTGCTTGTTTTGATTGTCGTACCTCTCCAGTAAAGTTGTTGACTTTTCACCAACGTCTGTTATTTTTTATAATACATATCGAGATTTATTACAATTAAATGTCTATTTACTATAATGTAACCTATGTATATTACGTATATTACATTATTCTCAAGATATCGTAAGTGAAAATTCAAAATTAGATATCAATAAATTGCAAAACATCTTACATTGCAGAATGAATGTGTCATAACGTTGCTTTTATAAAGAAACAGAATAAAGGGAGCTCGTTTTCCCTTGGAACTTGTCGTAATTTAAAATCGACTAGTTATCGTAGCCAATTGTTTATTTTTTATTGCTTTTTGCTCTTATTTCAATGCTTTATTTATCTGTTTTTAAATGCTATACTGGATATATTTTAAAAACCGAAAAGTAATTTTGCAATTTATTAAAGGGTAAGTACAATTTACTTAAGGCACAGCACTTGGCATCTCTAGGATGATTGTACACATTGCAGTTTTTATGTATTTTAAAAAAATTCGCGCAATACTTGGTTTAATAAACACACTACTTTTTCGGTTGGTTAAATCCTCGACCCAACCCGTCGAAGGAAACGCTCCATAGGGACGCGCTTATAGGCCTATTTCGGACGTATCGACTTTCGACAGCAGGCGTTTATGCTGCACACGGTCTAGATACAACTATCTGGACCGTGATGCTGCAGCACTGTGATCTTAAAAATACCGTACGCTTCTGCTGTATAGTCATCATACCTTCCATTCTTATAGCCCTAAGAATTTATGGTGTCATATATGTACCAAGTGGTATCTCCATTCCCGTTTTACTTGTAGTAAGTCACCAAATATGAATGTCCATCATTGCAGCTTGATGGTGAAGGTATTTTCACTGGGCATTCGTTTAGTAATTTATTGAGCAGTCTTAGGGTAGTTATTTCTTCAAAGGATGCAATATCATCTAGGCTCCTCATGCTATACTGCCCTTTAAAGCTGAGAGTTACTTAAAATCTGTTTTATAAAAATCGGTTTTCCACCTTAGGTCGCATGAGAGTTCATATTTTGAATTTAATTTTCTTCAGCATGGCGCCTTCAGCGTTATTCCACTGGTGATCATCCATTTGACAGATGTTTGCCTTAATGGTTGTTCCAAATCGAGTTTGGGGTAGCTTAATATAGTTTTCTTGTCATCCTTGTTGTTCTGCAATACTGTAGAGATCTTTGTAAGTCTATCAGAGCTCAGGTATGCAATCACCATGATTCCAGGAACTGTCTTACTACGTGGGTGCCTATACCCTCTGGGATAGCAAGTTATACATGAAAATATGTTTTACATTCGCAATTTCGTATACTTTCCACTACCACGCCTTTATAGAACGTATTCTCAATATCTTACTATTTAACTGAAATATACATAATAGAAACAAAGCATTCAATTTAATGGTATCGTCTTTTAATGTAGTGGTTTGCTTCTTACTTGACTAGTTTTGCTAAAGTAGAGTTGCTGTTCTCTCTCTCTCTCTCTCTCTCTCTCTCTCTCTCTCTCTCTCTCTCTTAATTTTTGCCAAGAGTATAGGGTGGATGCCAACCTTTGAAGTGTGCGGTAAAGGACACGGAGACATATCTTGAGAGAGAGAGAGAGAGAGAGAGAGAGAGAGAGAGAGAGAGAGAGAGAGAGAGTTAAGATAGAAATCAGGTGTAACGCAACGAATGCTGTGTTTCCTGTGGGGAATCGACTCTGTCAGGATTACATATATCTATTTTATCAGTGTGTGTGCAGTCGTGTGTACGACAGTAGTCATATTAGTATCCTGTCTTAGGGTGATTTATGAAAAAAGTTGAATGTCTGGGAATGAAACTGATTAATCGTTGGACGAATGTTTGGGTGGAGGTTATTTAGGCGTTAGAAAAGAGAAGTGAAGTACATAATACAGAAAGTGAGTAGACGCGAGGCGTCCGTAGCCATATTGCGAAATTATAATTTAAATTATATAACTGGCACCTTCTATCATTTGAGGACAGCATTGGTGGCGAGTTTGAAATGGTTTAAAAGAATGGTTTCATGTCATGTCACGGAAGGTGGAGGCGAAATGGAGGATGGGGGTCTGATATGTTAGAATATTACGAAGATATATCATTGGCTTCTTCAATAATTTGAGGACAGCATTGCTGATGGTTTTAATACAGGCTAGTGCTTTTATGTTTAATTCAGTAAAGCAGGGTAGAGGGACGGAAGGTTTAAGGAGTAGACCCAGGAGTAATATATAGGGGAGTAGAGGAGTCGGCTCGGTCAGCAGCTCCCGCCAATGAAAGGCAGCTATCAGCCTTTAATATGCATGAGTGAGGAATTGGAACCCGCCGGAGTTATATTGCCTCCTACGTCAGGGGTAACAGTGATTGAAGGGTCTCGGATCACCATAAGATCACTGTATTATTATTATTATTATTATTATTATTATTATTATTATTATTATTATTATTATTATTATGTAATAAAATCCACAGTTATATAAATAAATTGTAGTGATATGCAAAAGATACGATTTATTCTTATTACTGTGGATTGTGATTGCATACCAGTTTGTCAAGATATAATGAATTTCTTCTTCTTCTTCTTCTTCTTCTTCTTCTTCTTGTGATAAATAGCCGTTGAGGAAAGGTTTAGCATAGCATCCTTAACTAAAAAAGAACCAAAAAAACGCGATTTGGATACAAATGCTGACAAAAATAACTTAAAGTAACTACGGAAACAATAATATTAATGTTACGCTTTTTTTTACCAGTTGCGATATCATTATAGATTCTCATCCAGAAACAGACTTAAATCTTAATTAGGCGAACAGGTTTGGATAATGCAGTTAATTGATTCTGTGCGTATTTAATTTTTTTCTTGGGTTTATTCCCTTAAAACTGTGTGTATGCACTTATTTTATATACACATATATAAATACACATATATACACATATATCTGTGCGTATTTAATTTGTTCTTGGTTTATTCCCTTAAAAATATGTGTAATTACCTATTTTATGCACATATACACATTTATAATATATATATATATATATATATATATATATATATATATATATATATATATATATATATGTGTGTGTGTGTGTGTGTGTGTGTGTGTGTGTGGTGTGTGTGTAGAGAGAGTGAGAGAGAGAGCGAGAAAGAGAGAGGAGAGGAGATCAGAGAGAGAGAGACAACAAGAGAACAGTAGGGTAGTTTGACTCTTGTAAGTGGTAACCTCCATCTTATTTACACTCTTATTTGTACGTAGTTTGAAGTTTCACTCTTGTAAGTGGTAACCTCCATCTTATTTACACTCTTATTTGTACGTAGTTTGAAGTTTCACGATCACCTGTCCACGTTCTGCCGTCTTGTGTTTGACAGCGATTTTTTCTTTATTTTTTCAGGTGAAATGCGGATTGCTGTGTTCCTTGGAGTTGTTCGCTACGAAGGTCGCTTTGCCATCTGTGCTTGCAATCATACGTACAAGGTAAGTACAAGAAATATTGAAGTTTATAATCATTATTCAGCAGTCACAGTAGTACAGCAGAATCATCGAATGCCATTCGAATCTTTTTCATCGTACAGATAAGGACGAGATACGGTATAAGATGACTGTCTATTAAATTATTCCTCATAACACGAACTACTGACAGTTCCTACGTAAAAAAGTTCCTTGCTGGACGAGTGGTTTTCGCGCTCGGCTGCCAATTCGGTGGTCCGAAGTTCGATTTCCGGCTCGGCCAACGCGGAATCAGGGGAATTTATTTCTGGTGATAGAAATTCATTTCTCGATATAGTGTGGTTCGGATCCCACAATAAGCTGTAGGTCCCGTTGCTAGGTGACCAATTGGTTCCTAGCCACGTAAAAATATCCAATCCTACGGGCCAGCTCTAGGAGAGCTGTTAATCAGCTCAGTGGTCTGGTAAAACTAAGATAAACTTAACCTCCTACGGAAATGGGATCTGTAGGTGCTTCACTGTGTCAAGTCTGTGTCAAGTCTGAGCACGCCACAGCTTTTATTCTACCCATAAAGTGACTCAAAATGCAATGGAGAAATGACTGTAATGGCGACCATGTCACACGTCAGCTTCGAAACCTGCGTGGTGGCATTTTACTCAACGGAGTCATTCGATGTATGTTGGCTGCCTTATGGGGTTTTGAATGAAAAATGAGTTAAGAGACACGCGGCTGAAGGAGTGGATTAGTATTTAAAATTTCAAGATAGGAATGTGGGACATCTGGAAGGGTTTTTGATTACTCGGGCCTACAATTACTTGTTGTTGTTGTTGTTGTTGTTCTTGTTGGGTGGTAGGAAAGGTCTATGGAAAAGTCTAAAAGGGTCTGAAAAAAAGGCGTTTCGCGTCGAGTAAAAGATACAGGAATTTTTAGATAGGATATTTATGCTTTATTTATCAGAATGCAAATGCAAAAAAATAAATAATGTGCATGTTAAACAGTACAGAACAATTACTTCTCATAAGATATAGCGAATTTATTTAATTTTCGTTGGTGAAACAATGCTCTATTTGACCATAGATTATAGCATGTACCCCGAATAAGCTGGAAGTCGGATTACGCCTTGTTTGGTTATGTAGTTGAGAAGAGGCAGTAAAAATAGGTATGTAATGAGTTGAGGAAATAAAGTTTAGTATCTCTTAGTTTAACCAGGGACTTACAACTTATTGTGGGATCCGAACCTCATTATATTAAGAAATTAATTTCTAATCACCAGAAACAAATTCCTCTGCTTCCTTGTTGGCAGAGTGAGGAATCGAGCACGTAAACCACTCGTCCAACAAGGAACCTGAGGAAATGAGGAGTTGAGAGACTGATAGAAAGAGGTTATCTGAGATACAGTTGCATAGCAGAAAAAAATTGTATACAGTTATACAGGAGGATGAACAAGGTAGTGAAGAAGAAAGCGAAAGGGGAAAAGAAGGCAATTAGTAACAATAGAGGGGAAAAAAGTTCTTTATAGAAATAAGTCTTTCTAAAGGGAAGTAAATGCAGAGGAAAGGTAGGTTAATCAGCTAATGAAACCCAGATGAAACGATGCAGCGTTTGGTCCAGAGAGCGATTATTTTGAAGATTTGCTGAATCTGGAGGCTTGGAAATGACAATTGAAGAAGCAAAGAGTGAAATGAAAAAGGTCGGTGAGTGGATTTGCACCAATAGTGGATGGGATTACAATCAAGATGCTGCTATGCCATAGGAAGACGAGAGAGAGAGAGAGAGAAGAGAGAGAGAGAGAGAGAATATGTTTGCATGAAATCTAAGGTACGGTGTCCTCACGAGGACATGAATATCCCAAGAGAGGATCCAGTGACGTTATGATCGAGTGGCAGATCAGGGTTTTGTGGTAAGTCTGGATGATTGAAAGGTTCTGAAGGAAAGATGAGTTGAATAGTTGTTCCATTGTACGGAAGGTAAAATATTGTTTTGGTTTTGATGGGCATAAAGTTACTTATCAGAGTAAGAAAGTAGGATTTTGACAGAAGGATTGACAGGGTATGAACCAGTGTTGGTTATGGAGAGGAAGAGGGCGTTTGTGTGCGAATCAAGTGTTTTGCACTAAATAGTTAAGTAAGTTTGAAAGTAAAGGCAAAATGCTGTATGTGGTAAACATGACGATATAAGATGCTGAGGGTAGGTTGTCGAGAACAAATGACAAAGTGTGTGTTAGAGTAAGTGGCAAGGTGTAAAAGGTTCTAAGACAAGTTTTTTTTTCCGTTTTTTTTTTGTTTTTGTCTGTTGCTCTTTAATATTTTTATGAATGGAATGATGCAAGAAGTTGGAGTAGGTGGAGAGTTGTAGAGTAAGAATTTGAGCTGCGAATGGAGTGTCGAATGATTGATGTTTGCAGATTACACAACACTGGTTAGAGATAGTGAAGGGACTTTGCAGAAACTAGTGGAAGAGTTTGAACGTGTTAGTAAGAGGAGAAAGATGAAAGAGAGCAATATGTAGTGGTGAATATTAATGTGGATGATGGAAAAACTGAAGCGGTTAATTCTTACAGGTATTTGGGAGTCAATTTAACATACTCTAATGAGGAGAGAGAAGACATGGGCATAGGGAGACTATAATTGAAAGGGTAAGAAATGAGGAAAAAAGTTAACATTGCTGGAAAAGCAATTGACGTATTGTTTAAGTAAGTTTTTCTATTAGTTAAAACCAGCAAACTTTCCGAATGTTTCTGAGCTATCTCAGTTCCCTTATCAGCAATCAGCAGAGAATGAGCAAATGAGCAGGAAAAAGAGGCATTCATACAAATTTCTTGAGTCATCCTCCGCTGACGAAGAATCTGGGATGATTCATAAAACATTCAGACCATTACTCTGCTTTTTACACAATGCACGAATTCGTTTGAACAATTGTTAATTTTCGTTACCAGCTACTTGAAGACAGTATGTATATATATATATATATATATATATATATATATATATATATATACATACATATATATATATATATATATATATATATATATATATATATATATATCTATATGTATTTATATACATATATATCTATATATATATATATATATATATATATATATATATATGTTTATATATATATATATATATATATATATATATTTATTTATATATATATATATATACATATATATCTCTATGTATATATATATATATATATATATATATATATAACATATATATATATAAGAGATCCTCACGTGAAAATGAAAGAAGGAGGTACCAAGACTTTCAACTTTTATTCCAAAGTCATCTTCAGGGTACTGAACAATTTTAAGAGAACAACTTATACAAGAAAGCAACATGAGGCCACAAATAATAAAACAAGTCAACGACCTACTTAAAGTATGCAATAAACATTGTTCAAAACAAAGACATACTTAACGGGAGATATGTAGTTACTAAAATCACAGTACAAAACTATCTGTTTGTAAAATATCTAACAACTTGTTTAACTTTTAAATCATCAAGAATAAAACTTTTTAACAATTCGTCCATCTTAAAAAGACCATCGCTCATATTCATGTTATTAAAAGAACTAATGAGGCAACCTTCAACTAACAATCTGTCATGCATTGATTGGAACTTCTAAAAACGACTGTAGCTGAATTCCAGTCTATAGGGGTGTTCAAAATCCCTCACGTGACAAAAAATGGCACTTGAACCGTTCGCAACCCGTACATTATATTTATGCTGTGTAACTCTCTTACTTACTTCCTTACCAGATTGTCCAATATAAGGCAAATTACAAACAGAGCAGTTAATTTTGTACACGCCTCCTGTTGTCATCACTGATTTATTAACAAACAATGTATTAACTTGACAGATGAATTATTACTAAAAAAAAAAACAACATTTATATTCAGACATTTCAGGCTACGTACAAATTGATAAAAATTCACAGTGGTATGGCAGAACTAAAATATTTTCAATTTCAAACTTACTTGATTCGTGACAATAAAATGATTTTTTGGCGCTTTGGAGGTAACTGTCAATAAAATGCCTTGGGTAACATAATTCTCTCGCAATTTCATAGATGTTCTTAATTTCCTCGTCCAAGAATTCAGGATCACAAATTCTATATGCCCGTAAAAACATCCCTGAGAAGACTGTTCGTTTTATCTTGGGGTGATGGCTGGAAAAATTATGAATGAAAGCATTCACTGCTGTTGGTTTACGGTAAACTTTGAATTTAAAACCGTTGTCGGTTCTCATAACGACTGTGTCAAGAACGTCTATTTCGGGATAGTGTGTGGACAACAAAAAGCAACCCGGACTTATACGTGAACCTATCTTCATACGAACTCAGTGATAATGAAAAAAATGGTTTAGATTTGGTTTGATTTTTTGCGTTTACTAAAGAACAAAGTCGATATTTTTTCAGTAGCTAAAGGTTTCATAAACTTAGAAAAAACCAAAAATAAAAAAGTAAACAATGACAATATTTTGATTGCAAAAGGATGTGTATATGCTGTGTGCAATTCAAAATTAAGACGTACTATACCTTTGAGATTCCAGATGGCACTTAAGAGCTTAAGAGCTAATAAAGATATTCATATAACTAGGGCTGATAAGTCAAACTGTATAGTTATTTTGAGTAAGAATTCTTATATTGAAAAGGCTAATCAACTTTTATCCGATGAAGACACTTATGAAAAACTAATAAGAGACCCCACCGATAAAGTTAATAAGCATTATAATAGTACTGTGAAATCTTTGTTAAAGTCGCACCATGAACTCGCCAAGAAATTCTCTGCCGTTAATGCCACTCTTCCTTATATGTATGGCACAGTAAAGATTCATAAAGAAGGCAAACCAATCAGACCCATTATCAGTTCGATAGGCTCAGCTTCTTATCATTTGTCAAAATGGTTAAGATCTCTGTTAAATCCGCTGATAGGAAATATATCAGAGGCACACATTAAGAATACAGAAGACCTTATCACGAAGTTGAAAGTCAGAGATGCAAATTGCAGGTTAATTAGTTTCGATGTCAATTCATTGTTTACGAAAGTGCCCATTGATGATCTGCTACAGTTCCTACAAAAAAAAATGAATTATATAAATATTCCTTTTTCCCACCATGTTTTTATTAAGTTGATAAAGTTGTGCATAGTTGATAATACGTTTACGTTTAATGGTTGTTTTTATAGACAGATTTTTGGTTTGGCAATGGGAAGCTGTTTATCTGCAACTCTCTCAAATATCTATATGGAGTTTTACGAAATCAGATACCTACCAAATATCATTACGTTTACTTTGACATGGTACAGATACGTTGATGACATAATATGCCTGTGGCCACGGGATCGTGACCCCTTGGAATTTTTATAACTTTTGAATGGCCTGGTTCCATCCATAAAATTCAAATTGGAAATAGAACAGGATAAAACCCTACCATTTCTTGACACAGTCGTTATGAGAACCGACAACGGTTTTAAATTCAAAGTTTACCGTAAACCAACAGCAGTGAATGCTTTCATTCATAATTTTTCCAGCCATCACCCCAAGATAAAACGAACAGTCTTCTCAGGGATGTTTTTACGGGCATATAGAATTTGTGATCCTGAATTCTTGGACGAGGAAATTAAGAACATCTATGAAATTGCGAGAGAATTATGTTACCCAAGGTATTTTATTGACACTTGCCTCCAAAGTGCCAAAAAATCATTTTATTGTCACGAAAGATCAAGTAAGTTTGAAATTGAAAATATTTTAGTTCTGCCATACCACTGTGAATTTTTATCAATTGTACGTAGCCTGAAATGTCTGAATATAATTGTTGTTTTTAGTAATAATTCATCTGTAAAAATGCATTGTTTTGTAATAAATCAGTGATGACAACAGGAGGCCGTGTACAAAATTAACTGCTCTGTTTGTAATTTGCCTTATATTGGACAATCTGGTAAGGAAGTAAGTAAGAGAGTTACATAGCATAAATATAATGTACGGGTTGCGAACGGTTCAAGTGCCTTTTTTTTGTCACGTGAGGGATTTTGAACACCCTATAGACTGGAATTCAGCTACAAGTCGTTTTTAAAGAAGTTCATCAATGCATGACAGATTGTTAGTTGAAGGTTGCCTCATTAGTTCTTTTAATAACATGAATATGAGCGATGGTCTTTTTTAAGATGGACGATTGTTAAAAAGTTTTTATTCTTGATGATTTAAAAGTTAAACAAGTTGTTAGATATTTTACAAACAGATAGTTTTGTACTGTGATTTTAGTAACTACATATCTCCGTTAAGTATGTCTTTTGTTTTGAACAATGTTTATTTGCATACTTAAGTAGGTCGTTGACTTGTTTTATTATTTGTGGCCTCATGTTGCTTTCTTGTATAAGTTGTTCTCTTAAAATTGTTCAGTACCCTGAAGATGACTGGAATAAAAGTTGAAAGTCTTGGTACCTCCTTCTTTCATTTTCACGTGAGGATCTCTTATATACTTCACCCACGGACCATTGTGGAATTGGAAGATATATATATATATATATATATATATATATATATATAATTGATTTATTTTATTTATTTATTTATATACTGTCTTCAAGTAGCTGATAACGAAAATTAACAATTGTTCAAGCGAATTCGTTCATTGTGTAAAAAGCAGAGTAATGGTCTGAATGTTTTATGAATCATCCCAGAAAAAAAGATGAAATCCAGGCTTCTGAGACAACATATATATATATATATATATATATATATATATATATATATATATATATATATATATATTATATATATATATATATATATATAACAACAAACACACCTTCATTTCTGTTCATTACTGATGCACAATACGCCTACAGTGGCAGAACGCCTGACCCCTTTGAGCACACGTATTATATCGACGAAACTCGGGAACTGGCCAATCAAAAGCCAATTGCAGCCCATGCTTACAAGCGCTCTGAATAACGAAGTTCACTCTCTCTCTCTCTCTCTCTCTCTCTCTCTCTCTCAAACAGATGAATATACATAAATCAGCAGTCAGTCCCTGGAGCCAGCAAGCACTGATAGATCAATCTCCCTCCATCCCTTCCTCCCTCCAGCTGCCAATCTCCCTCTCTCCCTCCCTCCCTCCTATTACCATTCTCCCCCCCCCCCAGCCCCCCCCTACTCCTCCCCCCGGTCGTAAAATCCATGCTACGGCAGACAAAACACGCGCGCATAACAGCACACAGTTTTGAGAACAGACACACCGTGGAAGAAGATATTGGAACTCGGGTCAATAAATACGAACGTCTCTAGGAATGAGTTGGATGGCGACGCCTTTCTCTCTCTCTCTCTCTCTCTCTCTCTCTCTCTCTCTCTCTCTCTCTCTCTCTCTCTCTTTTGTTTGTCGTATTCATCATATTTGGATTGGGATTTCTGAATTACTTGGGATCATTTTTCTCTTTCTCCCCCCGCCCCCTTCTCTCTCTCTCTCTCTTCTCTCTCTCTCTCTCTCTCCTCATTGGGACCCCTTATTCTTTTATCTCCCCAAATCCCACTTCTATTCCCCTCCAACCAACTTCCATTCACAGACACCTCCTCCTCCTCCTCCTCCTCCTCCTCCTCGTCCATTGCGTTTTTTCCTTTTAATACGATTTATTTTGGTCTTTCTATGACTGAGTCGTAATCTCCCAAATGATTTGGTTTTTGCATGATCTGTAAGTTCTCTCTCTCTCTCTCTCTCTCTCTCTCTCTCTCTCTCTCTCTCTCTCTCACGTTCCATCTTAATCTTTGCATTTTATCATGTTTCATTGTGAGATTTTTCTAAATCCTGTAAATAATGTCGTTTCGATTCTCTCTCTCTCTCTCTCTCTCTCTCTCTCTCTCTCTCTCTCTCTCTCTCTCATAATCGTTGCACTTATCCTATTTTAGTGTGTGATTTTTAAAATCATGTCAGCAATCCCTTACGTTTCTCTCTGACTTTTCTTTGTTTGACATTACCGGTCTAAAGGTGCTTTACTAGTCTCTCTCTCTCTCTCTCTCTCTCTCTCTCTCTCTCTCTCTCTCTCTCTCTCTCTCTCTCTCTCTCTCCTCCACGTCTCATCTCTCGCTCGGCTTGCCTTTCATTTCCCCCTTTTCTTTGATGATACATAGAAAATGTGGGATATTAAATCCTTTTATCCCAGCGCGTTTTCATGTACACAAGTGTTTATAGGTACTCACCTTCCCCCCCCCCTCTCTCTCTCTCTCTCTCTCTCTCTCTCTCTCTCTCTCCACGGCTATAAATTACTTCGATATTTTCTTCTCTCTCTCTTTCTCCTTTGTACGCCTCTGCTTGTCTATGATTTTGTATAGTTTCGATAGATTTTTTCTCTCTCTCTCCCTCTCTCTCTGTGTCTGTCTCTCTCGTCGTTTTCCCTTAATCGTTGCATTTTATCATGTTTCAGTACGTGATTTTTTAAAATCCTGTAAATAATGTCTTTTAGACTCTCTCTCTCTCTCTCTCTCTCTCTCTCTCTCTCTCTCTCTCTGATTGTTCTCTCTTGATCTTTCCATTTTATCATATTTCATTGTGAGATTTTTTTAAAATCCTGTAAATAATGTCTTTTCGACTCTCTCTCTCTCTCTCTCTCTCTAGACAACATCATTAGAGCACTATGAATGAACAGTAAAACCTGCTCTTACAGATAAGTGAGCACACGATGTCTCCTCGGATGGACTAACAAGTCTGAGACAATCTAATCCTTGTAACTCCTTGTAACTCTCTTTGACTCTGCTTGTCTTAAGTTATTTTCATCCTCCCCTCAACTCTCTCTCTCTCTCTCTCCTCTCTCTCTCTCTCTCTCTCTCTCTCTCTCTCTCTCTCTTCTTTGTTCGCATACGTTTGCCCAAAGATGCTACGTGTCCCCTCCCAGCAGTCCTCGCGTTTGGGCCCGGGTTCGCGCAAAACCCGCCCCCCCCCCCCTCCCTCGGAATTCGATTTTGGCAGTTCGTTTTTGGGTTCTCCGGTGTTTTTATCCCCCAAGTTTTATTCCTAAGTTTTTGCTCGTTAGGTTGTTTTTCCCCCGATAATCTGAGTTTCTCTCAGCTGGATTTGGTTTTCGCTTTTTCCGTCTGATTTTGTCTTGTTTTTGTTTTTTTGTTTTTTACAGTACTACTGTGTTGTGTGACTATTTTTTCGCAGGTTGTGTTGGTAGAGTGTTTAACCTTGGTCGGTTTAGTTTCGTTTCTTTTAAGTCTTTTTATTTTATTTATTTTCTTTTTGTATTGTAAGGTGTGGGGCTGTACCTGTTAATTTTGTATATGTATTTTTTGTCTTGTAAGATGTAGGGCTGCATCTGTTAAATTTGTAAGTTGTAGGGATGCATCTGTTAATTTTACAAAATTTATTTTTTAATTAATTTTCTTTGTCTTGTAAGTTGTAGGGCTGCATCTGTTAATTTTTTTATTTATTCTTTTGTCTTGTAAGTATAGGGCTGTAACTGTTAATTTTACAAAATTTATTTTTTGATTAATTTTTTTTGTCTTGTAAGTTGTGGGGCTGCATCTTTTAATTTTTTTATTTATTCTTTTGCCTTGTAAGTTGTAGGGCTGTATCTGTTAATTTTACAAAATTTATTTTTTAATTAATTATCTTTATCTTGTAAGGTGTAGGGCTGCATCTGTTAATTTTTTTTATTTATTCTTTTGTCTTGTAAGTTGTAGGGCTGCATCTGTTAATTTTACAAAATTTATTTTTTAATTAATTATCTTTATCTTGTAAGGTGTAGGGCTGCATCTGTTAATTTTTTTATTTATTCTTTTGTCTTGTAAGTTGTAGGGCTGCATCTGTTATTTTACAAAATTTATTTTTTAATTAATTATCTTTATCTTGTAAGGTGTAGGGCTGCATCTGTTAATTTTTTTTATTTATTCTTTTGTCTTGTAAGTTGTAGGGCTGCATCTGTTAATTTTACAAAATTTATTTTTTAATTAATTATCTTTATCTTGTAAGGTGTAGGGCTGCATCTGTTAATTTTTTTATTTATTCTTTTGTCTTGTAAGTTGTAGGGCTGCATCTGTTAATTTTACAAAATTTATTTTTTAATTAATTATCTTTATCTTGTAAGTTGTGGGGCTGCATCTGTTAATTTTTTTAATTCATTCTCTTGCCTTGTAAGTTGTAGCGCTACATCTGTTAATTTTTCAAAATTTATTTTTTAATTAATTTTTTTTTCTTACAAGTTGTTGGGCTGTATCTGTTAATTTGTTTAAATTTATTCTTTTGCCTTGTAAGTTGTAGGGCTGTATCCGTTAAGTTCTTTGCTTTTGGTCCAATCAAAATCTATCCTTTCCACATTCGCGAATAACGTTTAGCCAATTAATTCGCAAACTTTTAACTTTTTTAATGTTTATAAACCGTGAAGAGGAAAGTGTCATGTCTGAGATTAAAGCTTTGCTGAATAAATAACAGACGAGTTTCACTTGTATTTAGATGAAATAAGTTAGTTAATTTAACTTGGGTACGTGTATTAAATAACATACGTGTATCACTGTTGACGGGAAAAAAGAGTATCCTTTGTCTTCTAAAGAACTGAATTGTTTACAGGTTACAATGTTGTATGCAGTGTCACGAATCACCCATTAATTTTTAAAAATGTGTATTCTTGGTGTTTTGAGAAATTATTTGTTCTACAGCCTTCAGTGTCACGTGATCTCATTTACCTCAAGTTAATAAAAAGAACTTTATTTTTATCCTGTTTTTTTTTTCAGAAATTGTAGGAGTATGTTTCAAATATTGAATAATAATACCATGAATCATATGTTGATTTAAAAAAAAAAGAGCTATTTTTTTTTTTTTTAGAATTTTTATGTTTATTTACAAGTCTTAGTCATTTACAAGGAGTTACAAGGATTAGGATGTCTCAAAGACTTATTAGTCCATCCGAGGAGACATCGTGTGCTCACTTATCCATCCATTTTTTTCCCGTCTTGGTAACCGACTCCCACTGAACATTCTCTATTTATTTAATTTAGAGATCGTGTATTTCCTTGTATTTCACCCTGAGTTTTCATTCATCGCTTCTTGTCATCTATATTAGTCATCGTTTCGTATTTCCCCTTCAGAACTGCCACCCTTTTTTCTTTTTTAACTCGGCATTTTCCGTTTTTATTTAATCCCGCGATAATCCAGCTAGTCCTGTGCAACTGCAGACTCCATCGTTCATATCACCTCTCTGGCCGCTTTCCCCTGGAGTATGACGTCACCGTTTCACCCTACAATTGCCAAACGCTTAATCGTAGTCATTTATTTTCAATGGCTGAGCCAGATGCGGTGTATATACCTACCCCCTGTTTCATATTCATTCTTATCATCCCTTTTTCTTCGTCTCTGCCTCTATATATATCTCTCTCTTATTTCACCCCCATCCCCTCCTCCCTCCTCCTCCTCCTCCTCCTCTCCTCATCTCCTCCTCCTCCTCCTCCTCCCAAACACGAACACCAACACAACTCCCCAGGGGATGAAAGGGTTAGATCGTATCGCCTCTCCCCTTCTTCTCCCCCCTTCCAGCTATTTATTTTCCTCTTCCATTTTGAGTTTCTAATTACTTCTGCTGGAAATTCTGTCGCATATATTCCCTTTGCTTGGAGGCGATCGGCGCTTTTGCGACGGTCTGGAATTGTGGTCGCAAATACAGTTCGAATTGCGGGTTTTGACCTCTGTCGTATTTTATCTCCATTGCTCCGGGTCCCGAATAGAAGTGGGAATAGATGAATGGACTGACCGATTTTATACAAGATTAATCGAATGACAGAATGAATGGATGTACTAAAGTAAGAGGAAAAACCATTTTCAATGCGTTCTTATATTATTATTATTATTATTATTATTATTATTATTATTATTATTATTATTATTATTATTATTATTATTAGGAAGGAGGCCTTCTCTGAGGGCAGTAGCATTGAATATTATAGCTGTTTCAATGGAATTTAATTTATATAGAATCTTTTCCATTCTTATTGATGAGAAAAAGACAATAGATAAATTAAATGCCGTTGAAACATCTAGTTATTATTATTATTATTATTAATTATATTATGATTATTATTATTATTTATTATTTATATTATTATTATATAATAATAATAATATAATAAATAATCATAATAATAAAATAATAATAATAATAATAATAAATAATAAAATAATAATAATAATAATAAAGGCCAAAAGTAAACGAGAAACTGAAGGTTATAAAAAACTACCAGATGGGGAGCACAACATCAAAACACATAGATGAGACAGGATACAAATACCTGGGAATAATGGAAGGAGGGGATATAAAACACCAAGAGATGAAGGACACGATCAGGAAAGAATATATGCAGAGACTCAAGGCAATACTCAAGTCAAAACTCAACGCCGGAAATATGATAAAAGCCATAAACACATGGGCAGTGCCAGTAATCAGATACAGCGCAGGAATAGTGGAATGGACGAAGGCAGAACTCCGCAGCATAGATCAGAAAACCAGGAAACATATGACAATACACAAAGCACTACACCCAAGAGCAAATACGGACAGACTATACATAACACGAAAGGAAGGAGGGAGAGGACCCAGAAATATACAGAGACAGGAGAATGACAGACAGAAAAGAGGACTGGCACAACAAACCAATGCACAGACAATACATGAGACAGACTAAAGAACTAGCCAGCGATGACACGTGGCAATGGCTACAGAGGGGAGAGCTAAAGAAGGAAACTGAAGGAATGATAACAGCGGCACAAGATCAGGCCCTAAGAACGCCAGATATGTTCAAAGAACGATAGACGTGGAAATAACATCTCTCCCATATAGTAGGAAGTGCAATACGAAAAATAAAACCATAAACCACATAGCAAGCGAATGCCCGGCACTTGCACAGAACCAGTACAAAAAGAGGCATGATTCAGTGGCAAAAGCCCTCCACTGGAGCCTGTGCAAGAAACATCAGCTACCTTGCAGTAATAAGTGGTACGAGCACCAACCTGAGGGAGTGATAGAAAACGATCAGGCAAAGATCCTCTGGGACTATGGTATCAGAACGGATAGGGTGATACGTGCAAACAGACCAGACGTGACGTTGATTGACAAAGTCAAGAAGAAAGTATCACGCATTGATGTCGCAATACCATGGGACACCAGAGTTGAAGAGAAAGAGAGGGAAAAAATGGATAAGTATCAAGATCTGAAAATAGAAATAAGAAGGATATGGGATTATGCCAGTGGAAATCGTACCCATAATCATAGGAGCACTAGGCACGATCCCAAGATCCCTGAAAAGGAATCTAGAAAACTAGAGGCTGAAGTAGCTCCAGGACCCATGCAGAAGAGTGTGATCCTAGAACGGCACACATAGTAAGAAAAGTGATGGACTCCTAAGGAGGCAGGATGCAACCCGGAACCCCACACTAATATACCACCCAGTCGAATTGGAGGACTGTGATAGAGCAAAAAAAAAATTATTATTATTATTATTATTATTATTATTAAAACTGTTTTATCACACCACTGAGATGATTTGTTTTTACCTACATGTTTTAATTTAATTTTATTATATTTTATTAATTAAATTATGATTTTCCAAAAAGTTTATCACATGATTAACTGTGAGTGTTGAAGTTTTTTTGACAAAAATTCCAGATCTTGATAGCAGTAGTATTCGAGCAGTTCGTATCCAGGCAAGGAAGACGTGGAAATCTGTTTAGGGAAACAAAACTTGGCGGTGGCCAGGAAGAAGGGGAGAGAGAGAGAGAAGAGAGACGAGAGAGACGAGAGAGAAGAGAGAGGTGGGGGGGGGAGGGGATGCTAAGCGAATTTGTCCCAAGCGCTCGCGAAAGTCCTAACCCAATGTTCTTTACCTAATCCAATGTAAGGCAATTTTTATATATTCTCGTACGATGCGGCTCCTATGCCTTACTGCTAACTCCTTGCATGTGGAGTTTCCTTACTCATCACGAAGTTCTCTCGTTTTTGAGTGAAATGCTTTCGTTTTTTTGAACCTTTTTTTGTGATCTGTTGCAGTGTGACGGTAGTTCTGGGTGCTTAAGCAATGCGAGGAACCATTATAATGGTTTTTCGCTTCTCGGTTGTTTATGAGAATGGATGAAGTTAGCTCCTCCTTGAGACAACACAAAATTAAGATAAATCTAGAGTTGTTTGACCTGCTGTTTATCTAGCGCCCGCACCGGCACAAGGCTGGATTCATCTAGATAGATGTCAGGTTAAGCAACTAAGAATTGATCTGAATTTTGTGCGTGATTGGATTTAATAATGAATATCCAGTCAAGTCAACTGCATATATATATATATATATATATATATATATATATATATATATATATATATATTGTCTTGTGAACCATAGGGGAGAAGATGTATATATATATAATATATATATATATATATATATATATATATATATATATATATATATGTACTTGTGAACCATAGGGGAGAAGATGTATATATATATATATATATATATATATATATAT
Organism: Macrobrachium nipponense; assembly: GCF_015104395.2. Classification (NCBI taxonomy): domain Eukaryota; kingdom Metazoa; phylum Arthropoda; class Malacostraca; order Decapoda; family Palaemonidae; genus Macrobrachium; species Macrobrachium nipponense. Next base: position 22,437,472 of record NC_087204.1, on the reverse strand, counting down.
ATATATATATACTATATATATATATATATATATATATATATATATATATATACATACATAGTATATATATATATATATATATATATATATATATTATATATATACATATATATATTTGTCTTGTGAACCATGGGGGAGAAGATGGAAAAAATATGTATGAGTCACAAGAGGGGAGAAGAGATTAAATAAATGTAAACTGAAGGTCTCTGGAAACACGAGAGGAAACAGAAAGTTCCCAATTTTAAAGGTAAACAGAAGAATGGCTGGCAAAAATACCAGACTCTCCAGTTCGCCATTACGTCTCGGTCATGAACCGATTCCGGGAACACAGGAGGCTCTCGAGAATTCCAGCGTCTGTAGGTGGATGGGATGAAGGACTCAAAATAAATAAATAGATAAAAAAAGATTTTACTGTTGTTGGAAATCATAAAACAGAAATGAGAAACAGCGAAATAAAACTCCTCCTTCGAACTTAAAAGGCGTCTGCGGTGATTTCTCTTTGTCGAAGCCTCATTTCTATCCGAAGTTGTTTGTGCTTTTCTTCGTCTTTGGTTGTACTGGTCCTTATTTATTCCAATGTCAATTATTTTGATTGTTTGTAAAGCAATACAAACACGATGTCACGTCTTGTATTTCAATCCATCATTTCTTTATAATAACTGCATTATTTTTCTCTGTAATTGGTCTACAATTTCTTCAACTGGAGATCAGTTTTTCCTTTTCTTTCTCTTTCTCCCTCCTCTCTTCCTCTCTCTCTCTCTCCCCCCTATCTCTCTCTCTCTCTCTCTCCTTTTCATTTCGACTCTGGTTTCTACCCTCCCACCTATTAATCATGTCACCCCCATAGGTAGCCATTTATATATATATCCTTAGATATCCCCTCATCTCATCCCCCCCTGTATTCTATCTCTCTCTCTCTCTCTCTCTCTCTCTCTCTCTTTCACATTCTCTCTCGCTCTCACTCAGTCCTCCTAGACTTCCCATTCCTCGATTCCTTCCCCCCGGTTTCCCCCCTCCGACCCGATTCTCCCCCGTCTCCGAGCTTCCCCCGCCACCTTCCTGCTATAGCTTCCTCCCTCCCCCGGACCCCTCCCAGTTCTCCCGCCCCGCCCCCCCCCCACCGCCCGAGCCCCAGGCAACCCCGACCCGAACATCTGAAAGAACCGTCAGAGGCTTCCCAACCCCCCGCCCCCCCCCTCGGCGGCCAACTAACTTCTCCTCTGCTCTGCTGTGCTCTGTCAGTCTGGTTGCGGCCTTCGCGGGAGCAGGTCGGCCCCAGTGCTGTTGCGCCCAACCGCTCTTCTCAGTGACACTCTGTGAGGCTCTATTTTTCGGTAGGAAAATGAACCCGAGACAAGAAGGCTACTGCTACTGCTGCTGCTGCTGCTGCTGCAGAGCGGATCTGTCATGAAGCAGGCCTCCCTTTTTGCAACGAGACCGTTGGAGAGTTGATGGAAAACCCAGGAATCTGTGATTGGCAGTTTGAAAAAACAAGTCTTAATTGTTTCAGAAGGTGAACGGTGAAAACACTTTCTCGTGAGGACTGTTATGCCGCCATTTACTGCCTCGTGCTAACGGAGTACAACACTGTTGTGATTGGCGATCTGTTTTGGCTTCGCTTTTCCATTTTTTAAATTATTACATTTCGGAAGTGTTTCCGCAGCGTGGCACTGCTCTGAGAATTATTTAATATCTCCAGCAGCTGATTTCTTTTGCCTTTTATTAGTTTTTATTTTTTATTTTATATATATATTTTTTTGTCTCACTTGCGACAGACGTTGTTGATACCAGGCTGAGGGGAATGGCTAAGTGGTCGTTCGGACTACAAGCCTTATGAATGGTGGAACTGAGTTGCGTGTCGTCTCGTCTGATGGCATTTTTCGTACGTACGTATTTGTACCAAGTCATCGAGGACGTCTTTAGATGACTTGTAGCAAAGTCGCATTATGAGAGTCGTTGATTCAAGTTCCCTTTGTAAACAAAAGAGATAGACAGTTAGAAGGACGTAGATACTCAGCTGTCGTATCGAATATTTACTAGCTGAAAGGAAATACGTGTGAACGAAACCAGTTTGAATGCCACGTGTATAACTCCTATAACTCTTCTGTCAAGTTCCTCAGAGAGAGAGAGAGAGAGAGAGAGGAGAGTCATTTATAGCAACCGATATTTGCTGTACTGGCTTCATCGAACGTTCGTGACCAGTCTAAGTAAGTTGAGTCCTTACGTTTTCTGTCGCAAAGTCACTTACGACGTGACGTTCGTGTCTCCTGCCACGTTTAGGAAGTCTTTGCGGCGGTAAAGTCGCTGCCTAAAAAAACGCAGAACTACAGACGAACAGACAGGACAAGGAAAGAATTCGTCTTTCCCAATACAAAGACATTTTTCGGTGGCAAGTTTAACTGAGTAATAACAAAATTGTCAACAGAAAACGAAGAACGCGGACAGAAACAAAAAGAAAGGACACTGACGAAAAAATAAAGGAAGAACGCAGGCAAACGAAGTTGCAGCGAACAAACAAACAAACGAAACGGTCTTCCCACCCGTAAGCAGAGTGAATCGTGGACCTCGCATGCCGCTGGGTCAAAACAGTTCGCGCGACTATAAGCAGCAGCCCCAGCCTCCCGTATATCGTCACGTAGATCAGGCAATGAGTTGGTGCTTTCTGGGTCGACCGACCTACCCACCAGGGACCTCCCTTGGAGACTGTGTGAGTAGTGCCTCCTAAGGGCAGGGAGATGATCTCGGCTTCTGCCCAGAAGGTGGAGTAGGTGATTTCCGAAAAAGACGAACGGAAGTGACGGGCGATATGGAAGCGAAGACCGATAGCTTTTTGTTGCATCGCTGCCTAGGTAAGTACACATAGCTCTTATCTCCGTCGTTGCATGCGTAGGAAAGTTTGCTAGAATCTTTCTGTAGAAATCGACAATACATGTGCTCGTTTGATAAGGTCAAGTAAAGCTGTGAATCAAATGAATTGTAGACAAATTTGCTCTTGCTAATTAAGAACTAATTACAATTGAATAATACGCAACATTCAACGGTAATTAGACATATCTTTCCCTAGTTTGCATAAGTTGAAAAAAAATCTAGCATTATCTTTAAAAATACAAATTATTAATTATGCTCATTTATTAGTCATGTAAAACTATAAATAAATTTATGACAGGTTTCCTTTCTTAATGATAAGAAAAAAAATAGGACTTCGCAAAGTGCAAAGTCAGGGTTACTGACGAAAAAAGCACTTTGAGAAATATGAAGAGGAAACGCTCAGTCATCTCGTGACTTGAGAGTAAGAGACTCAAAAGGTTCTCTATTGAATGTTTATTGATATGTTTTTCTGCCAGTCCAATTTATACGCGACACCACACATTATGTACACAAATGTTGATATATTGGTACATACATGCATTCATACATGCTTGAGATACAGATACAGGATTGCCAGCGAACTTACTCTTTGGCACTTGTATCTGTCTGATGATGTGAATAAGCTTTCAGTCAAGTAGATTCATACGTATGAATGTCTTTACTTATTATAAATATATATAATTATATATATATATATATATATTTATATATAATATTATATATATAATATATATATTAAGGAAAATAATACACTTTATAGGATTCACTTTTGGGTGGGGCCGGACGAATACCGCTTACAGTTGGTCTTCCTGGTACACTGTAGGGATGCTTCTTGTTTCTTCGGCCTAAGCTGTCCACCCCGTAATGGGTAGTGCCGTCAGTGCACCTCGTGTGGTTCACTGTAGGTATTACTGAAGTTCTTTGCAATGTGTCTTCGGCCCCTAGCTACAACCCTTTTCGTTCCTTTTACTGTACCTCCTTTCATATTCTCTTTCTTCCATCTTACTTTCCACCCTCTCCTAACAGTTGATTCATATTGCAACTGCAAAAGGTATTCCTCCTGTTACACCTTTCAAACTTTTACTGTCAATTTCCGTTTCAGCGCTGAATGACCTCATAGGTCCCAGTGCTTGGGCCTTTGGCCTAAAATCTGTTAGACCAAATCCTTCTTGGACCATCCCATTAAGAGCATAGATTATAACATTAATTATAATTTTATCAGAATTATAAGAAGCATTAGTCATCATAATTACCGACCCTCGATCAAGATGATAATTGCAGCGACAACAATAATTCCCAGAGCCATTCACATCGATAATTGCCGAACATCACGGAATCACAGAGGATCCTTAATTGTAGATAATAATCTTTCGTTTATTGTCAGCTCGCCGCGAGACGAGAGCACGGGAGATGATTAAAGCACATTAGGAACTGCATTATGATAATGAATTGTCTTGCACGAACAATAAATACTCGTCCACCCCCGTTTTTTATTTTGTCTTTTGGCTAGATTCAGTTCTGCGAATCCGGGGGTAATTTCGTCAGTCTTACAAGACTTTTTATGCATGTGGTAATGAGCTCTCGATTGGTTCATGATTATGAATTGGTAGAGATGCATTTATATAGAAGTATACGATGTATTATTATTATTATTATTATTATTATTATTATTATTATTATTGCTTAGACTGGCGAGCAACGCACCAAAGGGCATGGTAAAATTCGGTTGAGTCATTTTGGTGTTTATTATTGCTTATACAATTCTCTCTCTCTCTCTCTCTCTCTCTCTCTCTCTCTCTCTCTCTCTCTCTCTCTCTCTCTCTCTCCAGAGCGACGTTTCGTCCAGATCTACAGGACATTTTCCAGCAATGATTGCTGAGGGGCTGAATTCCAGTGGCGAGTCATTCTCCTTATATCCTGATGTTGCGGGCTCTCGAGTACAGTCTGGAGAAGCCCTGCATTTTATTATTATTATTTTATTTATTATTATTATTATTATTATTATTATTATTATTATTATTGTCCATTTGCAGGTTTTACTTCTATTCTTGTCACTGCTCTGTCATCTACTGCATTTTTGATGGACTTTCTCATAGAATGGGTCCTGCAAATAATATTTTAAAAAGTCAGCTGGGAAGAACACTTCTCATTTTTTTTTTAGAGTTTTGAATTCAGCTGTGAATGAAATAGAAATAAAAAACGTTCAAAACTTCTGGTAGGAATGGAAAAAATATAATCGGCTTATGCTTCGTGGATTAAGATTGGCCAGCCACTTGATTTATTGTAAATTTATCCCAGTTGTACAGTTTTATGTCTAGGTGTGCATATTCGTATCATTGTACGTGAATTGAATAGACAGCAAATAAAAATAAATAAATAAATAAATAAAAGTGCGTGAACTGGGCAGAACGCATTTTTGCTTTTGCTTGAACTAAGTAGAAAGCTAACTGAGCTGGAAAACGCATTTTTACATGAGCTGAAGAAAAAAATGTATCTGTTCATAAATTGTGCATAGTTTTTTTTTTTTTTGCATGTTTTTATATTTTGTTTGTCCGTCCGGTTTAGATTTCTCGCCCATAAATGTTTATGATATTTACCTTTTAAAATTGCCAAGAAGAATTTTTTTTAACGTTATAACCTTTTAATTCAAAGGAAAAATAATCTCATATGTGCTTTGAATTTTGATATTGAATTTCCTGAAAGGTGTAAAAATATACCTTAGAAGTTTGAACGTGAAGACGTAGAGCTAATTTGAGTATTGCAATGCCACTAAGAAAATGCTTTTGACTTATTGGCGAACTATGAAAAGACTGAAGATTTTTTTTTTAATGTGGAAAACTAAATTGAAAATTCTTTTCGGACGCAAATGTTTCAATGCAGAAGGGAGAGATGTTTTTCACTGCCCCCATAATCGTTCGAAAATAGAGAGAGAGAGAGATGTTTTGGTCTTTCGTAAATGTTATATGAAAGGGGAGATTTTTTTCACGTTTTTTTTTAGCCCAAAGATTAAATGATTAAAAATGTTGTGATGCTTCCATCTGTATGTGAATCCTGACCTTTACTGAAAATGAGAGAGAGAGAGAGAGAGAGAGAGAGAGAGAGAGAGAGAGAGAGAGAGAGAGGAAATTAACAAATATAATACTTTTACTCTCCTTTTTTGTATTTATAGAAATTCAAGCAAATCTGTTTTTCTGTTCGTATTTTTCACGTCAGACTGATACACACACGCATATATATATATATATATATATATATATATAGATATATATATATACTATATATATATATATTATATATATATATATATATATATATCATATATATATATATATATATATATATATATATATATATATATTATATATATATATATAGTATATATATGTGTGTGTGTGTGTGTGTGTGTGTGTGTGTGTATACACAAGCAGATAATTCTTCAGTTTTTCAATCTTCCCTTTTTTTCTATCCTGTATCATTGAAAAACTCACAAAAGTACTCACAGTGAGGATTATTAACCTTCCCCCCCCACTCCCCCCCCTCCCCCCGCCTCCGGCCCAGTCTGAGGTAAATGATCATAATCACAGCATCGATGAAAAGCAGAAGAGAGCCCTATCCCATCATATCAAATTGGCCCTCCCCCCCCCCCCCACCCCCCCCCCCCTTCCTTAATTAGCGTAACTCAGCGTAACCAATCCGAACCCAGACTGGAAATTCAATTCTTCTTAAGAATATATAGCCTTTCCTCCTCCCCCACCCCCGCCCCCTACCCAACCCCCGGCCGGCCTTCCCCAGCCATTAGAGAAAAGGGGATTACTATTATAGTCGTCTCTCCGTAATCAGCTCTTTTTCACTACAGCTTCACTCATCCGAGCGCCTTCCATCTCCTCAGTCTTCACTCATTTCTGCGTGGCGTTGCACTCCTACCCTCTCTCTCTCTCTCTCTCTCTCTCTCTCTCCTCTCTCGTCTCTCTCTCTCTTCTCTCTCTCTCTCTCTCTCCCACTTTTCCTTTTCCTAATAATCATCATTATCATTATCATCAACTTCCCAGTTGTTCTGCATCCTCGTATTCCTCTCATCATCATTATCATCAGCGACATGTTTCTCCCCTCTTTCCGTTTCTCCTTTTTTCGTTTTTCGAATCTTGTTCCCATCATCATTGTCATCATCCTCCATGTTCTTCCTTCGCTTTATTCTGTTTTTTTTTTCTCTCTCCATTTTCATCTCCCCCCCTCCCCTATCTCATCATCATCCATTTCTTTCTCGTATTATTCTCTTCTCGTCTTTTCTATCCGTCAGCTCCCATCATTTTCATCACATTCTTCCTCGTTTTCCTTTTCATATTCCTCCTCCTCCTCCTCCTCGGCTCCCATAATTTTCATCACATTCTTCCTTCCCGTTTACCCTTTTTTCATAAATTCTCCCCATCCTCCTCCTCTTCCTCCTCCTCCTTCCTCCTCCTTCCTCCTCCTCCTCCGCCTCCTCCTCCTCCTCCTCCCCTCCTCCTCCTCTTTTACCTCCTCCTCCTCCTCAGCATCATCATCATGCTCCTCTTTTGAATCTTCATCCTTTGTCCCCGTCTCCTAATTACCTGGAATCCTCAAAGAAGGTCCATCTTCGCCTTCATTTGCATATTCAGGAGCTCCCGGCCGCTGCAAATATCGCGAAGAATTGCTGGAGATTGTGTCATTGGACGGTGATCAATAAACCACAAAATGAGAACACGCACTCTCTCTTTCCCTCTCTCTTTCTCTCTTTCTCGACAGGTGGCCGTGGATAAGTGACAGGTACACGCGACAGTTTAAAACCGCGGACCAAGACACGAATGAGACGGTTGGTTGTGCTCGGGTATACACACACACACACACACACACACACACGACTGGTAAAAATGTTCTGTTACAACAGAATTTCGTCTAATAAAAGGAGCCCATAAAAACGCCAAAATACAGAAAGTAAGCACTATATTTCGGAGGCTACCTATGGATGGATCTCTTGGTATAAATGCCGCCTTTTCTGTAACTTTTTTCATTCATTACCTACCTGAAGAGAGAGACAGCTGTCTCTGAAATATAGTACTTACTTTCTATATTTTGGCGTTTTTATGGGCTCCTTTTATTATATATATATATATATATATATATATATATATATATATATCTATACATACATACATACACACATATACATATATATATATATATATATAATATATATATATATATATATATATATATACACATATATATATGTATATATGTATATATGTATATATATATATATATATATATATATATATATATATATATATATATATATATATATATGCTTAAAAATCATAGTAGATGCACGGGACTTCATTATATAAGCGAATTCCACAGGAAAATGATAGTCGGAAATCCGTACGGAGCGCTTTCGCCTTTGTTGGGGCATTGTCGAGGGACAAAAAGGCCTTTGGAGTTCCAAAGGGTTTCAAACATTAATAATATCAACAAGTATTTTGGGATGGAGTTACATATCTCATGCCGGCTAAGACCTAACTGTGACCCACTACAGCCGACCAAGAACCTCTTACTATTCCATAGCATATATCAGCAGAGGCACAACTTCTCTCTCTCTCTCCTCTCTCTCTCTCCCGGGGACGATCTCCTACTCTCTTTGTCCGAAGTAATGGAGCCTAATCTTTTGATGATAAAAAGAGAAAAAAACAAAAATTATTATATTCTGAATGGTGACCTCTTGTGCAGTTGGTGCAGGCAATCGATTGCATGTTTGTGCTCTTGTGTGCGTGTGTGATTGTTTGTTTAGGACTGGTGTTGTAGCGCTAATACATGACGTTTTATGGCAATAATGGTGATAATTTGTCATAACCGACCACAAGTATCACTGTCGCGATCCACGCAAGTGATTATGTAGTGTATATTTGTGTGTATTTGTTTTTGACCGAGCTTACATCGTCCTTCAAAGGATGAATAAAAGACATTTTGGTCGCAGTGTCATTTAATACACATCACAAAAAGTATATGGACATCCTCAGCTTTTCCAGCTCATAGTACATGGAAAAACCTTAGTTATTCCAGAGGCATCGCACGAAGTGTATGAAAAACCTCAGCTTTTCCAGAGACAGCACAAAGTACATGGAATTCCTCTGCTTTTCCAGCGCATAGTACATGGAAAAACCTCAGCCTTTCCAGAGGCATCGCACAAAGTGTATGGAAAACCTCAGCTTTCCCAGAGGCATTGCAGAAAGTATATGGAATTCCTTTGCTTTTCCAGAGGCCAAACGCGGGGGGGGGGGGGGGGCTCAATATATATGGTAATTTCCTCTGCTTTTCCAAAGGCCTATCGCAACAAAGGTTAACAAATGGAAAACCTCAGCTTTTCCAAAGGCATCGCGCAAAGTACATGGAAAACCTCAGCTTTCCCAGAGGCATTGCAGAAAGTATATGGAATTCCTCTGCTTTTCCAGAGGCATCGCTCAATATATATGGAATTCCTCTGCTTTTCCAAAGGCATCGCACAAAGTACATGGAAAACCTCAGCTTTTCCAAAGGCATCGCACAAAGTACATGGAAAACCTCAGCTTTTCCAAAGGCATCGCACAAAGTACATGGAAAACCTCAGCTTTTCCAAAGGCATCGCACAAACTACATGGAAAACCTCAGCTTTTCCAAAGGCATTCCAGGCCCTCATCGTTATGAGTTATTTACAAACTTTTGCTCAACTTTAAACTACCGAAATACACTGGACCTGAGTTATTCTAGAACTTTAATCTCCTGAGTTGTGCTAGGATTGTTTTTTTCCTTTTTTTGTCTAGAGTACTCTAGAACTTTGTTCTCTTGATTTACGCTATAACTTTACTTTCTAGTTGCTGTTGGACTTAGTACTCTCGAATTACAGAGGGGCTGAAAGAGTAGCAGTAATTATTATTATTATTATTATTATTATTATTATTATTATTATTATTATTATTGTGGTTGCTGTGATTGTTGTTCAATTTGAACACTCAGATTCAAATAGAAAACCCAAAAAGGCCATAAACTTGCTAAGCACTTGTCAATAGAATAAGTACCCCACGATTAAAAAAAATAAAGAAAAAAGTAAACAGATCAGCAGAATAACATACAGATAGAAAATATATAAAAAGCTCACAAATGAGCAGAAGTTAAAGACGCAAGAGAATGAATGAAACAAACACCCAGAACGACGAGAATAAATCAAGTCGAACGATCTCTCGAGCATGAGAAGTTGAATTTACCATCCCGAGGGAGACGTTGAGGGACCATTTAAACGTTTTGACAGACTCATTTTGCGAAGGCGTTTTGATGGCTCGCGCCTTTTTTGCGACTTCACTGAGACACGTTTAAGCAACGTTGGTTATTTTGTGTTTTCGACGATACTGATAATTTGATAGTAATAATAATAATACTCGTTGTATTGTTATTATTATTATTATTATTATTATTGGAAAAAGACATCCACAGTTATGTACATGCCTATACATTTACAGATATATGTACATTTACATAACTGTTGGAACCGTTCTTTTTCCAATAATAATAATAATAAGAATAATAATAATAATAATAATAATAATAATAATAATAATAATAATAATAATAATAAGAATAATAATTTAATTATTATATTTAATTGATTATTTATTATTATTTTATTATTATTTTTATTATTATATAATCATTAATATTATTATTATTATTATTATTATTATTATTATTATTATTTATGAAAACCACATACTCGCGTAAGTCACTAAAATGGTGAAGAAATCCACGATGGTTATATTTTTTATGTATATTTACACTGTCACAATTGTGAATTTATTATTATTATTTTTTTGGTGTTGGGTGGTACTTATAGGTTGGGGTTCAGGGTTGCATCTTGCTTCCTTAGGAGTCCATCACTTTTCTTACTATGTGCGCTGTTTCTAGGAGCACTCTCTTCTGCATGAGTTACTTCAGCATCTAGTTTTTCCTTTTATATTTTTGGCACCAAATAAGAACCTAAACTCCATTAAAGTTCACAACACTGAACTGAAAGCAAAATTTAGTTAAATTTGTAAATTAAAAAAAAATTCCACGTTCTCGGTACCCCATTCCAAACAAGATGAGTTAAAAATCCCCGTTCTGGATATCCAGTTATAAACAGTAAGATTAAACGTTCTTGATAACCAGTTATAAACAGAATAAAATTCCACATTCTGAAACTGTGTTAGAGACAGCATAATATTCCACGTTCTCGATGCCCAGTTGTAAACAGAATGAATATTTCACGTTCATGATATCCAGTCGTAAACAGAATGAAAATCTGCGTTGTCGATGCCCACATATAAAGAGAATAAAATCCCACGTTCATGATACCCAGGTATAGAGAAAATGAAGTTGAAATTCCACGTTCATGATACCCAGTTGTAAACAGAATAAAATTCCATGTTCAAGATACCCAGTTGTAAACAGAATAAAACCATTCAAATTGTAAGAAAATAAAACCAGTTGTAGTTGTAAACAGAAATAAAATTCCATGTTCAAGATACCCAGTTGTAAACAGAATAAAATTCCACGTTCAAGATACCCAGTTGTAAACAGAATAAAATTCCATGTTCAAGATACCCAGTTGTAAACAGAATAAAATTCCATGTTCAAGATACCCAGTTGTAAACAGAATAAAATTCCACGTTCAAGATACCCAGTTGTAAACAGAATAAAATTCCATGTTCAAGATACCCAGTTGTAAACAGAATAAAATTCCATGTTCAAGATACCCAGTTGTAAACAGAATAAAATTCCACGTTCAAGATACCCAGTTGTAAACAATAAAATTCCACGTTCATGATACCCAGTTATAAACAGAAATTCCAAGTTAATGATACACAGTTATAAACAGAAATTCCACGTTAATGATACCCAACTGTAAACAGAATAAAATTCCACGTTCTTGATACCCAGTTATAAACAGAAATTCCACGTTTATGATACACAGTTGTAAACAGAAATTCCACGTTTATGATACACAGTTATAAACAGAAATTCCACGTTTATGATACCCAACTGTAAGTAAACAGAATAAAATTCCACGTTCTTGATACCCAGTTATAAAAAGAATGAAATTCCACGTTCAAGATACCCAGTTGTAAACAATAAAATTCCACGTTCAAGATACCCACTTATAAACCTAAGAAAATTCCAAGTTCCCGATGCCCAGTCACGAACAAAATGAAGCCGGAATCCGCTGCCCTCGACACCCAATAAATCCGAGCGCGGAGGTAAAACTCTATGATCTCGACACCCAATAAAACCGATCCAGAGTTAAAACTACCCCCACCCCCCCTGCGCCCCCCACATCCTGAACACTCCCAAAAGAAAAACAGAAAAAGAAATCGAATTGAAATTCCGGGTCCTCAACATCCAATAAAAGAAGAAGAAAAAAATATAAAAAGAGGAAATCGCAGTTTAGTTGTTCAAGTTGTGTTATTACCGAACCGCCTTCCTGAAAGGCTCTCTCTCTCTCTCTCTCTCTCTCTCTTCTCTCTCTCTCTCTTGCTTTGCCATTCAGCCGGGGTCTCGTTGTTTACATCATTCTCGAAAGTTTATTTGCTTCTCGTGCGGCGGGGAATTGAAATTGAGATGGAAGCCGTTGTTAGCGAGGGAGGGGAGGGGGGGGGGTGAGGGTTAGGGGGGGTGGAGTGCGTAATTAAAGTTAAATGTATATCATTTTGGGATTGCGGTCGGAATGGTGTGTTTTCCTCCGGCCGCGGTGGGTGGGGGGCGGTTGGGGTCGTGCGCAAAGTTTATGTATTTTTGTCTAGTGGCCTTTTTCTTTAATCTTTTTTTCTTTGCCTTTTAGCTGGAATTCCTTGGTATCTTTCCGCTAGAATTGCTTCTCTTCTTATGCACAAATGTAATATCCTTGCACGCAAATATAAATGGCTGTAGATATCATTAACTGTATTTACGCATACTCGCGAGTATACATACATTCATACTTAGTACAGGCGCAGTTAAGCACATCGCTGGATATATATTCATATATATATATATATATATATATATATATATATATATATATATATATATATATATATCGTGCTTAAATACCAAGATACGCAGACACACAATATTTTATATATATATATTATATAATATATATAAGATATATATATATATATATATATATATTATATATATATATATATATATCTCCAGCGATGTGCTTAACTGCGCGTGTATACTAAGTATGAATGTATGTATACTCGCGAGTATGCGTAAATAGAGTTAATGATATCTACAGCCATTTATATTTGCGTGCAAGGATATTACATTTGTAATATCCTTGTAATATATAATATATATATATATATATATATATTACAAGGATATTTGTAATATATATATATATATATATATATATATATATATATATATATATATATATATATATATATATATAATATATATATATATATATATATGTATATGATTGTGGTAAGTATGATATATATATATTTATATGTATATATATATATATATATATATATATATATATATATATATATATATGTGTGTGTGTGGTGTGTGTGTGTGTGTGTGTATTTACACATTAAATGCATGTATATGATTGTGGTAGGTATGAATGTATTCAGCATCAATATTTTTTTTCTAAATAACTAGTTCCAGTCTCTCTCTCTATCTCTCTCTCTCTCTCTCCAATACGAAGTCGCTCTCCATTCCATGCATGTCCCCCTGCACAGGCATTCGCTCTACTTCGGAATAGCCCAGCCAACCGTTCCCAGTCTGTTCCAGGCTTTCCAGGCTTGCAACTTCCAGACCATCTGCTGACCGTGAGTCGGCGGCGGCTGGCTGGCTGGCTGGCTGGCTGGCATGCTGGTGGCATCTCGTTCTTGTAAAACCGGAGGCTCCCAGCATTTGAAGCGCTCCATGTCTGGGGAGCCCCCCCCCCCCACACCACCCCCACCACCAACCCCACACCCTCCCCCTCCCCCGAGTGAATGGGCAATGAGTTTTCCGACCTCCTCCTCATTTTGCTCCTGATGGGGAGGAGCATTTCCCCGTCGGAGGGATGCTTGCTCGCTCGCTCGAGTCTCGGTGCTCTTGCTCGACGGTTTCAAATGGTAGTTAATCTATTTGGGCTGCTCTCAGCTCAGATTCGGGCTCTCTCTCTCTCTCTCTCTCTCTCTCTCTCTCTCTCTCTTTTCTTAAAACATCCAGCGTGGCTCTGTTGACTTGTGTGATGAGTTATGTACCTGCTTGTTGGTTGAAGATAACAGCTGTGTGTTTATGTATGTGTGTGTGTTTGTGAGAGAGAGAGAGAGAGAGAGAGAGAGAGAGAGAGAGAGAGAGAGAGAGATTTGAGGGATTGCAGCTGTATGTGTGTGTTTGTACGAGAGAGAGTAATAATATTAATAATAATAATTATAACTTTATTTGCCATTGACACTGGTTATTTTACAATGCTTATTAATACACGAAGGTAAAATAATGAAAGATGAACATCAGAATAAATTCACTGAGAGAGAGAGAGAGAGAGAGAAGAGAGAGAGAGAGAGAGAGAGAGAGAGAGGATCAGTACTCTTTCGAAATATATGCCATCATATAAAAAAATATATATATATAAAAAAAATGTGAAGGACTCGACCGGATAATCCTCACTCCACTAGTGTTAAATATTCATCAGATTTTTTTTTTCTCTCTCTCTCTCTCTGCTCTTTATGTAGCATTACCATGGAGACTTCTGAAGGGCGCATGTGTGAAGTTCAATGTTGCAGTATATGCTCTGTTGTCAAAGTGAACTTTATTTGATTTCTCTCTCTCTCTCTCTCTCTCTCTCTCTCTCTCTCTCTCTCTCTCTCTCTCTGACTGTTTTTTTTTTATCTAGTATAAGATTATGAAGAGTGAGGCTTACTACCTGTATTATCTAAGTTTATTTTGATGGAATTTTGACTTGCTTGTTGATAGGTACTGTACTTACTTTCATTATCCCCAGATTGCCGGTTTTTTTCTCTATAATCATAATAAGAAACCTCTTTGTTATTTAGAAATATTAGCTCTTTTATCGACGCATTGTCACAAGAACTTCGCCTGTGCATTGTTTGGAGTTGTCGTGACAGGTTTTTTAATGCCATTTTAGACTTCTCGAATTTGTAGTCTGGCTTTAAATCACGAACCGCAAAAGTAAAGAAACACAGGAACGCCAACTGAAGACCATTCTCTGACATACAACCATGGAGCTCCATTCAACCACTGTGTTGAATTTACGAAAGTAACATTTGCTGAAACCTTTTCAAAATAATAAGAAAGGCTTTTTTTTTTTCAAACTCTTACTAAAGGACAACGCCCCAACTCTGGAAAGTTTGTCGACTTGAATATGCTTTTGTAGGTTTATTTTCTTTTTAAATAAAAGCTATGTACTGGAGGAGAGAACAGCCATCTTGGGTCCCCTCCATAATGCTAGCCAGTCTTGGGCTCTGAGCAAGAATGATTTTCTAATGCTCAACCTAGTGAAATATGCGAGCACGTTCAGTTAATCTATAGGAGGCGTCTTTTACAACCATATGAAACAGGAGATGCGGAAAGTTTCCTAAAATCTCACTGGATGTTTTGAAGATGAAAACTGCCGTAGACACGTCCAAGACCCGTCCAGCCATACGATCCGTATGTTCTGACGAAAGTCGTAGTAGCTGATACGCAGACAAGTGGCCGAGCAGATCCGAAGTATAAGTATGTTTCCTAGGGGCGATTCTGTGTGTAAGGGGGATAAAGACGGCTACGGTCCACAATTCTATGGGTCCCAGAGAAAGAGGGGAGATCTATGACAAACTTGGAAAGCCATCATCAGCTCCTCGTCCTCCTTCCCTCGGCGCCTCTCGAAAGAGATCGATGCGCAAGTCTTCGTTGCTTTGTTTCTACTTCCCGATAGGCCTTGTTGATTCACGTTGTTTCGCTTCTCGTAGATTCCTACATGGAGGTTATTATAGCTTCTTTTTCTTTGTCCCACTGGAAGAGTTGAATGAATTTGTGGCCGAGTCTCCCTTAGGCCTTATTGATTCTGATTGTTTTTATTTCTCACGTATGACTGTATTTAGTTTTTTTTCGTTTTCTTGTCATCTTTTGTCTGATGGCACGAATCTCTTCTCCTCAACCCAGGCGGGAAAGTTGGATTGAATTCCAGTTCCTTTTAGAACACACACACGCACACATATTTATATATATACATTTATATATATATATATATATATATATATATATATATATTTATATGATATGTATACGTATATACATTTATATACATACATATGTATATCATATAATGTATATAATATACTGAATTAAATAAGATTGTCTTCCCGTCTTCTTGAGGCCTTTTGACCTCGTTGATTCTTACAGTTGTCCCTCCTCACTTGATGCTCAACAAGATAATAATTATTCTTTAAAATAGAACGATTCCTTTCTCTCCTTTGATGGTGGAAGTGCTGGGTTGTGGTCCCGTGTTAACTGAATTATTATTATCTCTTCGCATTTGCCTATCAATCTTTTTCTTTAATATTTTTTAATTTGTTTCTATAATAAAATAAGTCTTATTTACTTCATCCTTAGCCGAGAAATTTTGACGCAAGTCATATGCCCCGTAGGGGGGGGTTAGTGTCGTTAGTGCACCTCACGCGGTGCACTGTAGGCATTGCTTATGGTTTCATTTGCAGCGTCCCTTCTGCCCCTGGTTGCAAACCCTTTCATTCCTTCTACTGTACCTCCGTTCATATTCTTTTCTATTTTACTTTCAACTCTCCTCTCCTAACGATAGTTTCACCATTATTGCCAGCGCTGGATGACCTCATAGCTCCCAGTAGGGCCGGATTTAGGCATGTGGAGGCCCCTGGGCAATCTATGTGTGGAGCCCCACCTTGCTTGAGGTGGGTGGCGAGCGAAGGAAGCCTCACCGGGGGGCGCTGTAAGCTCCACCGGGAAATCATCTTTACCGGTCCTGCCAGTCATGAATTTTGGTCATCTTAATCACGTGTGCAAAATGACCTCTCCTGACTCTGTACACTTGAGTATAGAAAGATTATGAAAAGCACTTTCAAATAAATAGCATATGTTTTATTACCATAAATCTAAATATGTTAGTTTGCCTTCACTCATCAGGACTCTTCACACCTGACTGTACAAACTGACCATTTTTCGAAGGTGATTAGGAAGCATGACCCATACTCAGTGCCGCCAATCTTAAAATCAAAACCAGAGTTTCTTCGTAGAATAGAAAAACTATAGCGGTATCTGTATTTACAGACCAGACACTTTACGAAACTTGGCCCTTGCAAATTCGGTGATCAATATGTCAAAGTCAATGTCTCTGAGGATGTCATACTCAATGCTCATCAAAGCCAGGTGACTGAGTCGATCATGATGGATTGTAGTACGAAGTCTGTTTTTGATATACTTCATTTTGCTGAATGAACGTTCTCCAGAGCAATTTGTGACCATAAGCACCAAGTACATCCGTAGCATTATCTCAACATTAGGAAAAGTATCTGCAACTTTCTTGTCTAGCAGCAATTTGTAAAGGAAATGTTCCTTCCCAAAGCTATCAGTCTTAACATAATCATCCAGAAACTGATTACGCAGACAATGGTACAGATACATACATTCAATAAATAAACTCACAGAAACCAAAAAATATATAGAAATATTTGAAGTCAGACTTACCTACAAACCGTCCCTTCCGATTTTATCAACCAACAATGCATTCAAAAATAGATAGGAGGTAATTTTAGGGGTACCTGTAAACATAGCCTAAATTTCTAATAATATCACGTTTTTTACTTTGGTTTTACTGTAGTTTTCCGTGATGAAAAAAGATAAATCATAGATATCCACAATTTTGTTTTATTCCTGACTAAAAAACTTTTATTCCTTATATATTTACTGAAATTAAAAATTATTTAAGCCTGGGTCCTTTTTTTGAGGCCCCCTAAAATGTGGAGGCCCCTGGGCAGGTGCCCTCTTTGCCCCTCCCCCTAAATCCGGCCCTGGCTCCCAGCGCTTGGCCTCTGGCCTAGATCTTATATTTCAGTTCTAATTCCATAGCTCTACCTCTCCTAACAATTGTTTCATCATTTCATCTTGATTTCCAGCTCCTGATGACCTCACAGCTCCCAGCGCTTGCCTTTGGCCTAGATCTTATGTTCAAATTCTAATTCCATAAATCCATAAAAGGATTTTTCAAGTGTCCCAATAAAAAGTCTTTTTTTCTTCTTCTTCTTCCTAATCGGCTTCGGTCGAAGAGTTGGATAGTGGCCCAGTATCCTTTTAAAGGCGGAGAGAATTTATTTTCAGCGGAAATAAAACGCCCTTTATTTTCGTGAGGACATAGGACCGCCGCCAGTAAAGAACTTGCTAGATGTTAACTGCCTTCGGCGTTCTTTGCAAGCCTGTTATTTCTGCCTTTACGGTCAGGTTAGGGAATTATTTCCTGTGCTTGTCTGGGTTTCCTTGTGGACTTATTCTCCTCATTTTTTTTTTTTTTTTTTTTTTTGCAATCGTTAATGACGGTATTGTATCTTGCAGTGTGGTGTTCCCTGTCATGGGGCTTTTGTATTATTGCCTTCAGTATTTTTATATTATTTTTTGTCGCTACATTATTATTATTATTATTATTATTATTATTATTATTATTATTATTATTATTATTATTATTATTATTATTATTAAGAAATACAGTCTCGTGAAAACAAATTGTTAAAAAATATCCACAATTATATATTAAAGATATATTCATATGTAAAAATAGAACAAAGACTTTCGAACACCTGAACGGAGTTCCTCATCAGTGTAACGTCACATTTTAACGTTACACTGATGAGGAACACCGTTCAGGTGTTCGGAAGTCTTTGTTCTATTTTTACATAGAAATATATTTTTAATATATAATTGTGGATATTTTTTAACAATTATCATTATTATTATTGCAGAAGCAGCAGTTGTTACTTTTGATGTAATAATTGTTGTCACTCCTCTTTAAGGAGTTTTTTTTTAATATTGTGCAATAATTGATTACTTTTTAGCAGTAGAGGACCTCAAAATCAGTGTAAAATTATTAGTGCAGTTTTCATTGATGGTTACTTTTAGTTCAAGGCAGCGAAGGTCAATCATGAAATAAACTTATTTTCTCGATAGAAGTTTGGTCATGATTGCTTAGATGAAGCCATTGAACGCTGGCAAAAATGATCGCGCATACTAAATTTTAGCGCGATAACCCTACAGTTTCTGAATATTTCAAAGGGAGGTGAACTATGCACTCGATCCTATGTATACCGAGATTCATTTGGTCGCCAAGAGTAGCTGATAAGCTTTTTATAACTTTCCTTCCTTTGCCATTCGGTAAGAAAGCAGAGAAAGAGAATGTAGCGGGAGTCGGTTTCTTTTTGAGGAAGAGAGCAAAAAGAAAAGCGATAATCTCGATCGAGTGGAAAAGTAGGAGTATATCGACTTGGTGCTTCTCCGTTGAAAGGCGACCCCTGCCTCTGAGGCCTTCAAAGAGCAGGCATCTATTCAGCCTTTGACTTTGATGACGGTGATGAGAGAGAGAGAGAGAGAGAGAGAAAGAGAGAGAGAGAGAGTATATAGCGTGAGAGAGAGAGAGAGAGAGAGAGAGAGTATATAGCTTGAGAGAGAGAGAGAGAGAGAGAGAGAGTATATAGCTTGAGAGAGAGAGAGAGAGAGAGAGAGAGAGAGAGAGAGAGAGAGAGAGAGTATATAGCTTGAGAGAGAGAGAGAGAGAGAGAGAGAGAGAGAGAGAGAGAGCTTGATAGGGAGAAAGAGAGAGAGAAAGAGAGAGATTGCCAGATGGATAGGTGGACAGACAGAGAGAAGGAGTATATAGCTTAAGAGAGAGAGAGAGAGAGAGAGAGAGATTGCTAGATAGATTGGTAGACAGAGAGAGAGAGGGAGTATATTGCTTGATAGGCAATATAGCTTGGTAGATAGGTAGGGAAAGAGATAAAGAGAGTTGATAGTTTGATAGAGAGAGAGAGAGAGAGAGAGAGAGAGAGAGAGAGAGAGAGAGCATAGCTCACTTTTGTCTTATTGTGTGTGTGTAAGGCTGGAATGAGTCCCCTCCTGGACTGATATTGGTTCTCCTTTGTAAGGAGAGACAATGCAGGATGCCTCTGTCTGGGTAATGGAAGATTGATTTCTGGAAACGATTCCAGGACTCACTGGGAATCTTGGTCATTCCTAGTCTTTTATTTTTATGTGTAGAGAGACCGAGACCGACATATTTGACCCAGTGATGTTTGTTTGAGGGGAATTACCTCAGATCTTAAACACTGCTGTGGCTAGAGGGCTGCAAATTGGTATGTTGATCACCCACCCTCCAATCATCAAACATATCAAATTGCAGCCCTCTAGCCTCAATAGTTTTGATTTTATTCAAGGTTAAAGTTAGCTATGATCGTGCATCTGTGGCACCGCTGTAGGTGCCAATAACATAGGCCACCACCTGGCCGTAGCTGAGAGTTTCATACAGTATTATACGCTTTACAGAAAACCTGAATTTTTTGTTTACTTGCTAATTACTAAACCAAGACTTGCTATTTTGACTCAGTCCTCTTAAGTAGTTGAAATTTGATGTTTTTTTTCCTTGTTTTGTCGTCTCTTTTTTTCATATCTCTCTTTTTTTTTTTTAATCCTTCCCTTTAATTTTCACACGGAATATCACCGGAGCCTACGACCCTAACAGTTGTGGCGTCAGCTAATTCTTAATCAGCCACTCGTGTAGTATATGTTACGGTCCTCCACGAATTAGTTCGTAATCAGCGCTGGTCTGAACAGTGTGTTGCTGAAAAATGAACAGTGATATAATCTGAACTGATAAAAAGATAAAAATGTTACATGAACCGAAGTCGGAAAAATCACGAGAGAGAAATAAAAAAAAGAAATCCCATTGAAATTTAGTAGAAAAAAAGCTGGCGTTTTTGATGTGCATTGATGAAATGAAAAGCCTTTTTGCCTCCAGTTTTTGGCGTTGGGTCTTTGGGTGTTCAATGAAATAATTTTATTGGATTTTGTTTGACTTTATTTAAGATTTTTTCTATATATTCCGTTCATTTCAGTAAGTCGTTTTCGAATGCTCATATTTTCGGTTTTGATTGCCTATAATATATTTCAATACTCTCAGTAGAAATTTATTTTAATTTTAACTTTCTAATTAAAGACAGCCCTTGTTTTTAGCCTACCACTCTCTCATATCTGTGTCTGTGCAATTAGGAACAACATACAGGGTGTCCATAAAGTCCCAGTACCATTCTGAGAAATAAATACTTGTAATGGTACTGGGACTTTATGGGCACCCTGTATATATAATTAAATTAATATAATATATATATTATATATATATATATATATATATAGATATATATATAGTATATATATATGCTATATATATATATATAACCATATATATATATATATTATATACATATATATATATATATATATATATATTATATAATATATATATATATGTATTTTCCTTTTTTCCCATTGGGTTTTCGGAGTTCACCGAAGCTCGGATAATGTAGATTTTGTGTATATATATATATATATATATATATATATATATATATATATATATATATTTATATTTATGTATATATATATATATATATATATATATATATATATATACTATATATATATATATACACATCTCAAAAAATCACCATAACATGACTGGAATATCTTGAAGTAATCAAAGTCCACAATTATGTAAAATGTGTATTAAAAATACATAAAAGACAGAAGCTTTCGCACGGCTGATGAGGTCTACTGATCAAGTAGAGCGAAAGCTCCCGTCTTTTATGTATTTTTAATACACATTTTACTAATGTGGACTTTGATTACTTCTGTGTGTGTATGTGTGTATGTATATAATTGTGTTTGTGTGTTTACTCATGTATTATATACATGTAGTACAAAAATATTTATATAATTATATATATACAGATGTGTGAATGTGTAGATATACGCTCTCATCCTCACCTCGCGTATATAGATATATATGATATATATATATATATATATATATATATATATATATTCGAAGTAACTGCATTTGAAATTTCCCCAGTCGAGAAGCCTTGTTCCTCTTGCAACGCACACCTGTTGTTTTATTCCCCGACAGACTTTGCTAACTTTCGCCCGAGTTGTGCATATGTAAAATCTTGGACGGTTCTTCCAGACGTTCGGCTTATTTTTCCAGTTTATTTTCATAAATGCTTGCTTAGTTTGTCAATAGATTGATATTTTTATTTGTTTGTTAAGTTATACGTTCATATATTTAATTATTTGTACATTTATCTGTGTTCTTGTTTCCACAGACATCGGTTTATTTGTCAGTTTATTTTAATCAATGCTTGCGTACTTTGTCAATAGGTTAATATTTTTTTTTTTTAGGTTATACGTTCATATATTTAATTATTTGTCTATTTATCTGTGTCCTTGTTTCAGTAGACATTTTCTTATTTTTTCAGTTTATTTGCTTATGTGATTGCTTACTTTGTCAACAGATAGATTTCATTTTTATTTTTGTATTCGGTTTTACGTTTATGTATTTAGTGATTAATGTAGCTATCTGTTTCGTTATATCAACACTCTCCAAGGGACATTAAGCAACTGTGCAACATTAAAGTGTAAGAATTGTTGAAAAAAGGAAGAGATGATGAAAATGGAAATGAGACGAGAAATTTCATTGTCTCCCTCCCGTCCGGTGACTTGAAATTTGGAGTTAACGAAAGACTCAGTTTTCGTCACTTCTGAGGTGACAATTCTCATCAAATTAATTACGGTCAGGAAGTTTCTTTTATTCTTCTGCCTCCTCCTCCTCCTCCTCCTCCTCCTCCTCCTCCTCCTCCTCCTCCTCCTCTTCTTCTTCTTCTTCTTCTTCTTCCTCTCATTCGTCCTTTCTAAGGTACGAGCTCTTTTCAGATCAATTCCTGCCACGAATTTTTTTTTCTCTCACTCTTCTTTCTTCTTCACACTCTTCTTCTCCTCCCATTCGTCATGTCCGAGGTGAGAGATCACATTCCATTTGAGGAAAGCATTCTGCTAAATTCCCTAATTATGTAGGACCGGTCCAGATGGGTCATATTCCCTCTCTTTAACTTGACAGGGGGAGAGTGAAAGATACGAGGCTAATTGCGCTTTAGGTGTTGGATTAAAAGGGCTCCGCTGATGCTCGCTATTAACCACCGACACCAACCTTCCCCCCAACCCCCCCCCCCTTCTCTCTCCCTATCTCAAAAATAAAAAACTATTACCCTCTCTCTCTCTCTCTCTCTCTCTCTCTCTCTCTCTCTCTCTGGGGCTTTCCACGATTAGGGAATATTTGATCTTTCGTACGTAATGAAAATGAAGTGCTGTGTATGGTTTGAAATAGGAGGTCTCTCTCTCTCTCTCTCTCTCTCTCTCTCTCTCTCTCTCTCAGAGGAAGATGCTTAACAAATATCAGTAATCTGAATGCATTTGAATATCAAGTAACGTCCTTTATCCATAGCTTCCTCTCTCTCTCTCTCTCTCTCTCTCTCTCTCTCTCTTAATTACCGTATGCGAGCCATTCCATAGCCTTTGATATGATCTTTGATGCTGTCGATCCACGTTGCTTAATATGTCGACCTGTTTAAACATTATTCAAGAGCAGACATTTTTAAAAGACAGAGAAACGCCCACTTAGACGTAATTAAATCCGGAGGCGTCAGCCGAGTTTGCCATAGCAGATTATATGACCAAATATTACACAAAGGAAGAACAACTACAACTGGTGAGTAACGGCTTTAATAAAGTTAGGAATGATGTGGGATTGGTTGGGGGGGGGGGAGGTCGGACTCCTCAGAGATTGAATGTTTATTTAAGGGAGATGCGCGGTTGGAATGATACCTCTCGTTCTGGTGAACGTGTGTGGTTGTGAGTGCGCGTAGGTTTGTATTTTGAAAGATGGTAAGGCCCTGGGTTCCTATGCTGTGTACGTACATGTGTTGTTGTCTGTGTACGTAGGTTTATATTTTGAAGGCTGGTAAGGTTGTTGGTTCCTGTGTAGTATACATGTGTGGTTGTGAGTGTACGTAAGGTTGTATTTTGAAGGCTGGTAAGGTTGTCGGTTCCTGTGTAGTATAGATGTGTGGTTGTGAGTGTACGTAAAGTTGTATTTTGAAGGCTGGTAAGGTTGTCGGTTCCTGTGTAGTATACATGTGTGGTTGTGACTGTACGCAAGCTTGTATTTTGAAGGCTAGACCAACAGAGTAATCTATATCACTTCAGGCGTCCTTGAAGAACTTTTTTTGTGTCTACTATTCTTTTGTTCTCACAAATTCTATGTGTTAATAATCCGAATCTTGAAAGCCACTCGTCTCTTCACCTATCGTACCAGTTGCGATCAGTCGTACTTTCTATGGCATGTAATACGTATGCATATATGAACGAATTTTATCTCATCACCGTAATTCATTTACAAGCATTAAGCTATAAAATATATATCCTCTGATATCCAATTGGGTCTACCTTGGAAATTATATATTTTCATATTAACTAAAAGATTACCCTTCGGTTAAAAGATCATTTGTAACTTAATGCTTCTATATATATATATTATATATATATATATATATATATATATAATATATAATATATATATATATATATATATATGTATATTACATACATACATGTATGTATACCTATGTACATATATACTACATATACATGTACATACATGCACACACGCATATATATACATATATATGTGTGTGTGTGTTTGTGTATGTATATAATCATTATTTATACGTTTCTGGTGCTGATGACCTTAATTATACCATGAAAACGGGAGGCCTTCGATGACATGATACTCGGACCATGAGGGTGAAACAATTCTCTCTCTCTCTCTCTCTCTCTCTCTCTCTCTCTCTCTCTCTCTCTCTCCTCTCTCTCAAGATGCACTCCTTCTAAAAACTGAAAACTTAATCTTTTCAACTCACACTTCCTCCCAGGTGCTTTCCAAGAAAGCGGAAAGAAACGCCTCTACTTTGAACAAAAGAACCTTAAACGCCAATAGGCAGGAGGCACCTTGATCTCAAAGAGCAAAGTGCTTTAAAAGTGTGCAAGCCCGGCAACAAAAAGTAACGGAAACTATTTTTGTACCGAGGTAAAAAAAAAATTTTTTTAAATAAAAAAGAAAATCCTTAAAGGGCACAGCACAGTCGTGGGAGCAGGGGCTTATAAAAATAACTTAATGTGGCAGGACAGCGTGTAGCTGTTCGTCGAACGCTGTTCGACCGCGGTTACAAATCGCTGCGCGGAGAAGACAGCCAACAAAAACAGTGTTTGTTTGCGTGTTGTGTATGTGTGTGTGTGTGTGTTTGTTTATGTACTGGAATGGATAAATGGAGTGAATGGGATGCTGAGAGCAGCCTGAACATCCAGGGAGCGAGAGAGAGTGTGTGGGAGAGTGTGAGTATGTTTAGGTGATTGGACGAGCAACTGGTGAGCTATCTGTGTAGCTATAAGCAATGGCTAGCATTGTGGAAGTTTTCCGCACGCGGAGCTCATTCACTCTTTGGTGGTTTAGGTATGAATGTGGCTGTGTTCAATGTCATATTCTGGGGAGCCAACTGTCGCTCAGGGAAACGGCTTGATGTTGGAGAAAATAAAGGCATTATGTTTATGATATATCCAGTACATGACAATCCTCAGCATTTTTTATTTATTGATACTTTGTTAGTTAAACGTGGAGTTTGTGTCCGTAGACTATTTGTGGGATTTGCAGAATGAGTACTACTGTGATTTACATCACGTTTTATATAGAATGATTTTTAAGAACTAGCACGATTTAAGGCATAAATTTAACTTGAACGAAAGTAATTAAACAATAAATAAGTTTAATATCTCTCTCTCTCTCTCTCTCTCTCTCTCTCTCTCTCTCTCTCTCTCTCTCTCTCTCTCTCTTTTTATCTCATTTACGCTTTTCAAGTTAAATAATGCTTTAAATTCCACACTGCCGTCTCTCATCACCTACCTTCCTCCACCCACTCCCCCCCCCCCTCCGCCCCCCCCCCCTCTTCTCTCTCTCTCTCTCTCTCTCTCTCTCTCTCTCTCTCTCTGCAACGCCTTTAAAATGTCCTTTTTTGTGTTCCTATTCCCCTAAATACTTATAAGTGGTGATGTTGACGTTAATGATTTTTTTATCAAAGTCGCCTTTAGACCCCGAAGTACTTGTAGCGGGGAAAAAATAACTAAAAAAATCCAAGGGGAGATTTTTTCCCCCTTTAACATGTGATAAACGGAAGCGGGAACGATGCTCTGGAGGCAGAATAGGGTAGGTAGAGTCTCTCGCGCCTCCAGAGTAGGTTTTCCATCACTTCCGGAAGAGGGGGTTTCCATCGCTTCCAGGAAACGTTTTCCAGTGATTCAAGAAAGGGTTGCTTACTCTTCCAGAAAAGGTTTCCCATACCTCCAGAATAGGGTTTTCATAGCCTCCAGGAAAGGGGTTTCCATCGCTTCCGGAATAGGGTTTCCCATCGCTTCCAGGAAACGTTTTCCAGAGGTTCAAGAATGGGTTGCTCACTCTTACAGAAAAGGTTTCCCATGCTTCCAGAATAGGGTTTTCATCGCTTCCAGAATAGGGTTTTCATCGCTTCCAGAATAGGGTTTTCATCGCTACCAAAAAAGGGTTTCCGTCGCTTCCAGAATAGGGTTTTCATCGCTTCCAGAATAGGGTTTTCATCGCTACCAAAAAAGGGTTTCCGTCGCTTCCAGAATAGGGTTTTCATCGCTACCAGAAAAGGGGTTCCTGCGCTCCCAGGAAAATAGTTCTTGCGCTTTCAGACAAGGTTTTCCAATGTTTCCAGAAAGGGTTTCCAGCTCTTTCAGAAAAGGTTTCCCTCACTGTTAGAAAGGAATATAAACAATATTTATCTTCCAGAAAAGGTTTTCTACACATCCAGAAACGGCTTTCCAGTACTTCCGGGGCAAGGGTTTCCCTTTCTTCCACAAAAAAGGCTTCCAGAAGCTCCCACTCTTCCAGGAAAATTTCCAGCGCTTCCAGAAAGGCTACCTGCACTTTTCTTCTTCTCCTCCTGCTATTGACTCTCGCTCTAGGCCTTGTTTGTTGTGGTTTTCATTGTTGAAGGGCGGAATGAGGTTTGTTTGTAATTTTTTCCCCCGCGTGTTTATCCTGGGAAGGAAAGAGAGAGAGAGAGAGAGAAAGAGTGGGTGAGACTGAAGGTAGCTGGTCGGTGGGTTTGCCTCTAGCCAGTGTGCCGGGGTGCGAGCGAGGGCGCGCTGTGCAAAATTGCTTTAGATAAAGGATGTTAATTACACCCTTTGATCTCGTCTCGCTCGGCCCCTGGAACCTTACGGAAAAAATATAGAGTGGTCTTCCAAAAGGCGAAAGGAAAGAAATTGGTAACAAGAGGTCCGTTTCAGTCGGTTTTACTGTACTTCACGTTGACTTCAGTTGAGTCCCTTCATTAATTATGGAAAGGTGTCCTCAGCCCCTCGCCTGAGCTCAGACTCTCTCTCTCTCTCTCTCTCCTCTCTCTCTCTCTCACACACACACAGACATACACCCGCGGAATAAACGCCTAACTCCCTTGCATGGTTTTCATAATTCAAGCGACACATGACAGCTTAGCAATCCAGGACTTATTCACGGGGGAATGGGAATGGAAATGGGAATGCGATTGGTCGGTTAACTTCAGACAAACGCTGGTCTGTTTATACCTTGACAGCCTTATCAGAACTGCAGTTGGCTTGTCTGTGTGGGCCGCCAGTTCTCTATGAAACGCTTCACTCCGTGACGTCGTAATATAATAGTTTCACCATTATTATCGCTTACTCGGGGAGTAAGCCTATAACCTACTTTGTTGTGGTTGATAATGTTGTTCTTGTTGGGGTAGGAAAGGTCTATGGAAGAGCCTAAATAGGTCTGAAAAAGGTGTTTCGTGGTGAGTTAAAGATACAGGAATTTTAAGGCAGGATATATATAATTTATTTATTAGAATGAAAATGTGAAAAATAAATGATGAGCATGTTACACAGTACAGAATAATTATTTCTAATAAAATGTAGCGTATTTGTTTTAATTTTCGTTGGTGAAAGAAGGGTCTATGCGACCGTAGATTTTAGTACGTTTTAATTTACGTTAAGTTTGAATTATAATGTTTGTAACCTATGAGTGAGGGGATAATCTTGCAAGCGTCCTGAGTAAGCTGTAGATCGGATCACGACTTGGTATATCAGCGTAACTGTTGGGTACGTTTGCATCTTTTACTTAATGTATTATCTATAGCTTTTGTGAGAGTTGAGTAGAGGGTGATTTCCAGGCAACACCAAAATAGGTCACTTATAGAAAGGAGTTGAATTAGAAGTTAAATGCGATGTAGTTGTGTTAGTTGTTTGAAAGTGGAACTTATCCTTGGCTGTGAGATGCATTTTTTCGAAATTTTTTTTTGATGACTAAATCCTAAATCT
Source organism: Macrobrachium nipponense (assembly GCF_015104395.2). Taxonomy (NCBI): domain Eukaryota; kingdom Metazoa; phylum Arthropoda; class Malacostraca; order Decapoda; family Palaemonidae; genus Macrobrachium; species Macrobrachium nipponense. The sequence goes on along the minus strand of NC_087204.1, from coordinate 22,409,053 downwards.
GGCAAGTGATGAAGACCATTGTCAGGATATTGAAAAAACCGATGCTGTTAAAGCCTTTAGTGAAATGATGGGTTCAGCGGTTGCTATACGTGAGTTATTATGATTAGTAAATACATAGGATATATTAACGCCGGATGTTGAAATAGAATCAAGAAAAAACCTTGAATAATGAATATGGAAAACAAGATGATTTTCAGCCTTGCTCATCATACATCGGCAAAAAAAGTCTTATTCACGAAAGGCTTGTGGCTGCTGGAAATTTTAATGATGAGCCAAGACTCCTTTCTAGAAGCGTCTTTTTTTTTTTTATTTATTTAATTTTTTTTAAGCTGCCGTGTTGTATCTAAAGGGTCTGGAAATAGATTAAAAAGATTTCAAGATTCCATTCACGTTCAGGTCGTCATACTTTTTTTCCTCTTCATGAATGAAGCGGTTGGGACGGATCATCCTGAACTCCCACTTCACACTTCCACTTCACACTTCCACTTCACCTTTGCTTCGTGTTTGCTACAGTCTGAAGGTGAAAGGGTTACAGCTCGGCAAACAGACGCAACAAAGACTAAAAATACTAACAAGTATTATTTATAGTATATATATGCACGCGTGTATGTCAAAGTGCGGCGCGGAGAGAGAGAGAGAGAGAGAGAGAGAGAGAGAGAGAGAAGAGATTCCAAACAAACATTCATGAGAGACGAGAGACAAAAATACAAAGCAGCACGAGAGAGAGAGAGAGAGAGAGAGAGAGAGAGAGAGAGAGAGAGAGTAGGTCTTTTATGTATGAGCTCTATTGCCCTGGAAGCCATCGAGTGGACTAAAGCCATGTTTCCCAAACGAGGTACACACCGAATAAGACCATCTTTGCCGCAGTGCTTGTAACAGGAATGTCAACCTTTGTCACCATCTTCGCACTACATGCAGCGCCATCTGTTGCTCGGATGCCAAATGAGAGTTTTGACGTATATCTTGCTACGGCGCGGTATGTGGTCGCTTCATGGTTTAATCAAAGTCTGTTTAATTGTCGATGTAGTTAAATGTCATTTTTCGTCTCTTTGTCGATTTCGTGACTTGGACGCTTCTGACCTTGAAATGTCGTGGAGTAGAGCATGCTGTTTTTGTAGATTCTTATCATGAAGAGCTATATATGATTTATTCTTAGATTTCCTGTTTCTGACGATTCATAGGCTGGTTGGTTTTGGCAATTCTTGCAATGAGAAGCTTATATTCACTGCTCTTCATTAGCTAATTCTGACGTTTCTTGCTATAAAGGGTTATGTAGACACTCCAGGGAGTAGTTGATATTTAGCAATTTCTTCTATGAAAATTTAAATAAATAGCTTTTTAGGTTAGTTGATTCTGACAACTCTTTCGTCTGTCTACCGTAAAAATGTCAGTTTTTTTGCGAAGTATGGCAAGCGCTGTCATCGAAGTATAATAAAGTAAATCTTAATAAATGTCAGATTGTCGTCCTTTGGAGAAATTTAGGCAAATATTGATGATGTCTGGGAAATCTCGCTGCGAAATACCACGCTACTACTTTTCGATTACTCGGGGAGTAAGCCTACAAACTACTTTGTTGTTGTTGATCTTGTTTGTTGGGGGTGAGGGTAGGAAAGGTCTATGGAAAACCTCAAAAGGTCTGCAAAAGGTGTTTCGCGTTGAGCTAAAGATACAGGAATTTTAAGATAGGATATTTATGATATATTTACCAGAATGAAAATGCAAAAGATAAATTATATGCATGTTAAACAGTACAGAACAATTATTTGTAATAAAATATACCGTATTTATTTTAATTTATGTTGGTGAAACAATGCGCTATTTGGCCGTAGATTTTAGCACGCTTCCCGAGTAAGCTGTAGGTCGAATCACGCCTTGTTAATATAGCTTAGACGAATCTTCAGTCAGGGAGAATTCCATACATATACGTCCAGATCACCTCTGGTAGACCGGTGGCCATTAACTGCGTATAATTTGTTTTGGTGGTTTAGAAGAAAATGCTACTGGCCAAACTTTTCTCGTAAATGTCACACTGTTAGTTTTGGGGTAATTAAGACGAATTCCTTTGGTTTGGGGGGGGGGGGGGGGGGGGGGGTTGGGTGGGACGGGTGGTGGGGGGAGGTGGTTGGGGGGCGGACACGCATTTATACACAAATCACTCTTCACATAGCGCGCGTTTATTAACGCGGCGTTTTAATTCGCTCTGTGGGTTTTTCAAGAATTAGTGAACATCGCGTGACTGTACGCCATTCCTTGGTCTGCAGTAAAAGCCATTGTGGGTCGGTGAGAGGGGGGGGGGGGGGGGGGGAGGGGGGGGGGGGGGGCGAGC
>NC_087204.1:22369227-22399227 GCF_015104395.2 Macrobrachium nipponense | reverse complement strand
TTGTTTATGACGCGCTAGAAAATGTATGGTTATAGTGTCTGATTCGCGACAAAAATAAGTCGTTTTTGTTATATATAGTTCTTGAACCTTATGATTATAGCTTTTTGAAGTAAACTTTTCATTGTATATATATTATATATATATATATATATATATATATATATAGTATCAATTATATATCCACATACATAATATATATAATTATTATAATAATATAATTATATATATTATTATATATATATATATATATATATATGTTTGTGATCTTATAAAAATTTCCACTGATAACCCAATCTCAACGTATTTTCGTGTGTAAAGGGCTGAACTTTCTCCTATTTTAAAAGCCACTCTTTCTCATTCAGGGCTCTGTTTCTGTCTCTTATATAGATTTGAATATTTTTTCAATCTCTGTTGGGGTAGGGTGATGGGTGGAGGTTTGGCGGTGGGTAAATTCTTCCACCTCCCCTCCCCCCCGCCCCACTCCCACATCCTCCACCCCTCTAAAGCAAGATGTCCTTGGAGGCTTCTTTCGGATGCACGTTGAGACTTCATGGCCATGCAGTCGGGAGCTTCATCCAGGTGCATCGGGAAGCTCACCAGAGCTTCGTTGCAGATTTCTGTTTTTTTTTTTTTTATATGCAGGCTGGGAATTCCTCATATCATGGAGAGCTTCATCCAAATAAATAAAAAGCTTACAGCCGTAAGCTTCCTTCTTGCAGAGGCATTTGAAAGCTCGTCGTGAAGCTCACCAGAGCTCCGTTGCAGATTTCTCCCAAGGCTTTATTCAGATGCATGCAGGGGCTTCATTGCCATGCTCCGAAGAGCTTCGTCCAAATGAATGAGATGCGAGAGCTTGAGCCGTTTTTTTTATTCCTCAATAGCTTCCTTCTCGCAGAGGGAATGAGAGAACTTGAAGCCGTATTCTCAATAGCTTCCTTCTCGCAGAGGGAATGAGAGAGCTTGAAGCCGTATTCTCAATAGCTTCCTTCTCGCAGAGGGAATGAGAGAGCTTGAAGCCGTATTCTCAATAGCTTCCTTCTCGCAGAGGGAATGAGAGAGCTTGAAGCCGTATTCTCAATAGCTTTCGTCTCGCAGAGGGAATGAGAGAGCTTGAAGCCGTATTCTCAATAGCTTTCTTCTCGCAGAGGGAATGAGAGAGCTTGAAGCCGTATTCTCAATAGCTTCCGTCGCAGAAGGGAAGAGAGCTTGAAGCCGTATTCTCAATAGCTTTCGTCTCGCAGATGGAATGAGAGAGCTTGAAGCCGTATTCTCAATAGCTTTCTTCTCGCAGAGGGAATGAGAGAGCTTGAAGCCGTATTCTCAATAGCTTCCTTCTCGCAGAGGGAATGAGAGAACATGAAGCTGTTTTTACTCATAGCTTCTTCTCGCATGGGAGGGAATGAGAGAGCTTGAGCAGTATTCTCAATAGCTTCTTCTCGCAGACTGAGAGACATGAAGCTGTATTCTCAATAGCTTTCTTCTCGCAGAGGGAATGAGAGAACATGAAGCTGTATTTCTCAATAGCTTCCCCTTCTCACAGAGGGAATGAGAGAACAGAGCGTATTCTCAATAGCTTCCTTCTCGCAGAGGGAATGAGAGAGCTTGAAGCCGTATTCTCAATAGCTTCCTTCTCGCAGAGGGAATGAGAGAGCTTGAAGCCGTATTCTCAATAGCTTCCTTCTCGCAGAGGGAATGAGGAGAGCTGAAGCCGTAATTCTAAATACTTTCCGTCTCGCAGAGGGAATAAAGAGCTTGAAGCGTATTCTCAATAGCTTTCGTCGCAGAGGGAATGAGAGAGCTTGAAAGCCAAGTATTTCTCAATAGCTTTCGTCGCAGAGGGAAATGATGAGAGCTGAGCCGTATTCTCAATAGCGCCGTCTCGCGAGGGAATGAGAGAGCTTGAAGCCGTATTCTCAATAGCTTCGGGTCTGCGACAGAGGGACTGAGAGAGCTGGAAAGAAGTATTCTCAATAGCTTTTCGTCTCGCAGAGGGAAGAGGAGCCTGGGAGCGTTAATTCCTCATTGTTCCTTCTCGCAGAGGGAATGAGAGAGCATGAAGCCCGTATTCTCAATAGCTTTCTTCTCGCAGAGGGAATGAAGAGAACATTGAAGCCGTATTCTCAATAGCTTCCTTCTCGCAGAGGGAATGAGAGAGCTTGAAGCCGTATTCTCAATAGCTTTCGTCTCGCAGAGGGAATGAGAGAGCTTGAAGCCGTATTCTCAATAGCTTCCTTCTCGCAGAGGGAAGAAGAGAGCTTTGAAGCCGTCTTCCTCAATAAGCTTTCGTCTCGCAAGGGAATGAGAGAGCATGAATGCCGTATTCTCAAATAGTTTCCGTCTCGCAGGGAATGAGAGAGCTTCCCGAGCCGTTTCCTCAATCAAAGCTTTCTTTCTCGCAGAGGGAATGAAAAGATGCTGTGAAGCCGTATTCTCAATAGCTTCTTCTCGCAGAGGGAATGAGAGAGCTTGAAGCCAGTTATTCTCAATAGCTTCCTTCTAAGCAGAGGGAATGAGAGAAAAGAAGGTATTCGCAATAGCTTCTTTCTCGCAGAGGGAATGATTTGAGGAGAACAATGAAGATTGTATTCTCATAGCTTCAAATTCTCGCAGAGGGAATGAGAGAGCTTTGAAGCCGTATTCTCAATAGCTTCTTCCGCAGAGGGAAAGAGAGGAGCTGAAGCCGTATTCTCAATTAGATTCCGTTTCTCGCAGAGGGAAGAGAGAGCTTTGAAGCGTCAGTTCTCAATTAGCTTTCGTCTCGCAGAGGGAAGAGAAGAAGTGAAGCCGTATTTCAATAGCTTCCTCGCAGAGGGAATGAGAGAGCTTTGAAGCCGTTTCTCCAATAGCTTTCGTCTCGCAGAAGGGAATGGAAGAGCATGAAGCCGATTCTCAATAGCAAGCTTTCGTTCTCGAGAGGGAATAAGAAACGAGAGAGGGCTTGAAGCCGTATTCTCAATAGCTTTCGTCTCGCAGAGGGAATGAGAGAGCTTGAGCAAGTATTCTCAATAGCTTTCGGTCTCGCAGAGGGGAATGAGGAGAGCTTGAAGCCGTATTCTCAATAGCTTTCCTCTCGCGAGGGAATGAGAGAGCTTGAAGCCGTCTCAAGAGCTTTCGTTCTCGCAGAGGGAATGAGAGAGCTTTGAAGCCGCATTTCTCAATAGCCTTTCTCGCAGAGGGAATGAGAGAGCTTGAAGCCGTATTCTCAATAGCTTTCGTCTCGCAGAGGGAATGAGAGAGCTTGAAGCCGTATTCTCAATAGCTTCCTTCTCGCAGAGGGAATGAGAGAGCTTGAAGCCGTATTCTCAATAGCTTTCGTCTCGCAGAGGGAATGAGAGAGCTTGAAGCCGTATTCTCAATAGGCTGTTCCGTTCTCGCAGACAGAGGGAATGAGAGAGCTTGAACAAGCAAAAGTATTCTCAATAGCTTCCTTCTCGCAGAGGGAATGAGAGAGCTTGAAGCCGTATTCTCATTAGCTTCCTTCTCGCAGAGGGAATGAGAGAGCTTGAAGCCGTATTCTCAATAGCTTTCTTCTCGCAGAGGGAATGAGAGAGCTTGAAGCCGTATTTCTCAATAGCTTCCTTTTCTGCAGAAGGGAATGAGAGAGCTTTTTGAAGCCAATATAATTCTCAATAGCTTCCTTCTCGCAGAGGGAATGAGAGAGCTTGAAGCCGTATTCTCAATAGCTTCCTTCTCGCAGAGGGAATGAGAGAGCTTGAAGCCGTATTCTCAATAGCTTCCTTCTCCCGCGAGGGAAATGAGAGAGCTTGAAGCCGATTCTCAATAGCTTTCCTTTCTCAGAGGGAATGAGAGCAGCTTGGAAGCCGTATTCTCAATAGCTTTCGTTCTCAGAGGGAATGAGCAGAATAGCTTGAAGCCCGTATTCTCAATAGCTTTCTTCTCGCAGAGGGAATGAGAGAGCTTGAAGCCGTATTCTCAATAGCTTCCTTCTCGCAGAGACATTCGAAAGCTCGTTGAGTGTCTCGCCAGAAGGCTCGTCTGCGATTTCCGCCATTTGTTAAGCCTTATCTGCGCCCAAATGACTGCCGTTAGGCGCGACCATTTTGTTGTCGTGGCAGCTCCATCAGCGTCCACGGGAGATAATGCCCCGTCTTCGGGGGCTGTAAAGCCGTCTGCCTAATTCACTGCATTGTCGGGTAACGACACTTAACAGTTGCAGGGATTCGACGTGAGAGGCCAAAGCTGAATGGAGAGCACCTCTTTTATTAAAGCCCATTGTATGTGCTGTGTGTGTGTGTGTGTGTGTGTGTGTGTGTGCGTTGGGGGTGGATCAAGATTTTGGAAAAAAGAATGTGATAGTTATGGTCGGTTTGTTTCCGCCCAATGGGAAGATCCCATTTGCACGGAGGTCTTTGTGTTTGTTTGTTTGTTTGTGCGTGCGTGTGTATGTTTTCCCGTGCGTTCACGCGCACCTGCATTTGCAGGAATCGCTTGAGAGCATTATTGCCAATTGCATATTGCTCATCTGCCACCCGCCCCCACCCCCAACCCCCGTTCATTGTACGCATTGACTGTGAATCTTTATAATAGTTGGTGACATAATCGTCATGACTACGCTCAAATCGATAACTCAGTCATCTCAGAGAGAGAGAGAGAGAGAAGAATTTTCGTTTTTGTCGTAAGGGCTCTCAGCAATGGGTAAGGATTCGTGTACTGAATGTCCTTTACACACACACACACACACACACACACACACACACACACACACACACACACAGAATTTTTAGTTTACTACTCTTTTCATACATTCTTGCACATTTTTCATTTTATATGCACGCACACACACACAGAATTTTTAATTCACTACTCTTTTTATGCATTCTTGCATATTTTTGATATCATAAGCAAAGAGAGAGAGAGAGAGAGAGAGAGAGAGAGAGAGAGAGAGAGAGAGAATTTCCCGTTTACCATTTTCATGCATTATTGCATATTTTTAATTTCATCTACAGAGAGAGAGAGAGAGAGAGAGAGAAGAGAGAGAGAGAGAGAGAGAGAGAGAGAGAGAGATTAATTTGTTCTGTTTTCGGCTTTGTTGACTTTGAGTGATGGCAAATAGTTGCTTCATGATTGATTACATTTTGTTGAATCGCTCTACAGAGCTAAATAGAGGGATAGATGGACAGATAGATAGACAGAGAGAGGGGGGGTCCACTCCCCCTTTATCCTTCCTTATTCATTCGGTGGTTCTTTTCCAACTCCCAAAATTGACTCTCCACTCCGAGAACTCCCTTTCCTCAAAAGTTCTGTCGAGTGACGGCGTTTTGTCAGAGTTCTTAATTAATCTCGTAAGTTCGTTTCGTACAAATAGGACACTTCAGGTAGAAATGGCATAGCAGATTTTTTTTTTCATCGGAAGATATTGAAATATTATTTCCCGAATTCATCTGTAACTTTCGCGAAGGTCAGAAATGAATTGGATAAAACCGATATAAAAGTAAAACCCTTTTTTATGCACACAAACACACCACACACACCCACAGAGAGAGAGAGAGAAGAGAGAGAGAGAGAGAGAGAGAGAGAGAAGAAAATATGAATCGTTTTATGTATATGTATATATATAGGCGGCTATGCACGGGAACGAACACAAAAAAAATGTTTTTCTTTCTATTTGAATATGACTTCTCTTACTCTCGGTCCAATTTTTAATCGATTGCTGTTAAAGCTTCACTGTTCAATGGATTCTCTCTCTCTCTCTCTCTCTCTCTCTCTCTCTCTCTCTCTCTCTCTCACCTTTGAAAAGTACCGGCTGGTTGATGTGAACAGCTTCCGTGTGCTGAAACTGGTGGACAACGAGTTGGCAATTTCGCTGTTTCAAACATGGGCCTGATTAGTTTTCACTGGTGGGATTTTTTTTCTTTTTTTTTTTGTACTGTAAACTCGTTTACTGGAAGTATACGGTTCTGGTGTGTTTACTATATGTATGCGTGCTTGCATAATTTTATTTAATGAAATTCTACGGAACGTGGAACGGAATGCACTGACCTAATATAATTTAATGAAATCCTATGGAACATGGAACCGAATACAGTATTCTAATCTAGTTTCATTTAATGAAATCCTATGGAACATGGAACCGAATACAGTATTCTAACCTAGTTTTATTTAATGAAATCCTACGGAACGTGGAACCGAATAGTATTCTAATCTAGTATCATTTAATGAAATCCTACGGAACGTGGAACCCTATACAGTATTCTCATCTAATTCTAATTAATGAAATTCTACGAAACGTGGAACCTAATGCAGTATTCTGATCTAATTATATTTCATGAAATCCTACAGAACTGATAACCGAATAACCCAACACAGTATTCTAAACTAGTTTTTATTTCATGAAATTTTATGGAACTTGGAACCGAATACAGTATTCTAATCTAATTTTATTTAATGAAATCCTATGGAACGTGGAACCGAATACAGTATTCTATACTAGCTTTATTTAATGAAATCCTATGGAACGCGGAACCAAATACAGTATTCTAATCTAGTTTTATTTCATGAAATTCTACGGAACGTGGAACCGAATACAGTATTTAATATAGTTTTATTTACCGAATACAGTACTCTAATCTAGTTTTATTTAATGGAATCCTATGGAACGTGGAACCGAATACAGTCTTTTAATCTAGTTTTATTTATGAAATCCTAACGGAACGTGGAACCAAAGATGTTACTCTAATATTACAGTAATTCGGGAAACCAGGCGCTTGGAGAGAGTTCTAGAGCCTTTATACATGTATACACGTGACCGTGTACATATTAATAAAAAGGAAACTGACAGAATATTAATGACTTGAATTAATATTAGCAAAGCACAAGTGTTTTTAAGATTACTAAAAAAACAGTATGAGGATATTATAATTACATTGATATAAGCATTGAGATGACACCAATATGAAAGGAAACCTTGTTGAATGTAATTCATAACATAACGTGGCTGTAATCTGTGTAAATAAAGCCGAAAGAGCAGCATTTTTTCCCAAAAAGTATGAGGCTGTTATAATTACATTAATGTAAGCATTAAGATAACACCAATATGAAAGGAAATCTTGTTGAATGTAATTCATAACATAACGTGGTTGTAATCTGTGTAAATAAAGCCGAAAGAGCAGCATTTTTCCAAAAAGTATGAGGCAGTTATAATTACATTAATGTAAGCATTAAGATAACACCAATATGAAATGAAACCTTGCTGAATGTAAATCTAGTTTAATGTAATTCATAACATAACGCGGCTGTAATCTGGGCAACTAAATCCGGAAGATCAGCACTTTCCAATAACGGAGTCTTAATAACCCATTTACACGTACCTCCTCAGATGAGCCTCGGTGTGAGGAGGGCAGGGTGGGGGGGGGGGGGGGGGCGCTCTTGGTCATGGCTCTGGTCGTTAACAGTTCCCCCTTCATGCAGGGCCTTTCCTCTACGACAGGGACGTTTCATTGGCTTGCTTTCGGCAAGTGCTCCTTAATGGCTGGATTGTTGGGACAATTGCTCCTTGCTCCGTTTAACAAGGCGTTTTGGTTGGCGATGTGATACAGGGTGTCCATAAAGTCCCAGTACCATTACGAGTATTTATTGCTCAGAAAATATATGACATAGAGTAATGCAGTTTTTTGTAGAATGTTCTACATGTATTAAAGTTTACATTCACATTACTTCATTCTACAAAAAACTGCATTACTGTATGTTATATGTTATCTGAGCAATAAATACTTGTAATGGTACTGGGACTTTATGGACACCGTGTATTATTGTAAATGTGTTTTGGAAGCGTGAAGATGCTAAAATACTCACACACACACACACACACACACACGCGCGCGCATACACACACTGTGTTGTCAACCCTTGGATGGGTGACCTCTAAGACAGACCAGACGCTGTTTGAAATAAGGGCGTTGAACATCTTTTTGGGGGGGTAGTAATCTCATACCGAAATTTCTTGAGAAACTGGAATGGTGATGCCTATTTGGCGACATCCTCTCCCTTATGGGGAAAAGGGCATATATATATATATATATATATATATATATATATATATATATATATATATATATATATATATATATATATATATATTATAAAGACTTTCTGTGTAAGGAATTCACTTGAGGTAATGGCCACTCTTATTTTAACCCAAGAAGCATACTTGCAAAGGAAGATACATATGTATTTCAGAAGATATTGGCTTTGAATTTTAAGCAAACATATTTAAAATAACGCACGAATTGAAACACACAAAATGTGACTCATATTTGCATAATAAACATTTCGGACAAGCAAATGTTTTTCTTAATGTCTTGTATAGAAAATGGGAAGAGTTATCAAAGATGAAAGAAGCCTGCAAATATAAATAAAGAAAAAAACGCGAGGCGGTGTGGCATCCCCGATAAAAAGACAATAGAAAATTCACGAAGCGTCAACAACGAGAAAACAAAGACAGGAGGAGCGAGGGCACGGCAACCCCCCCCCCCCCGCCAAACGAGCGGAGGAGAGATCATTTCCAACACCTGAAGGCGGGGGCCAGCCTCCTCCCTCTCCCGATGCTCGAATTCTGAAGAGATTGAAACCCAATTCCCCTCTGATGAAAACTTCTTATTAACTTGGGATTTTGGTGAGATTAGATTTCCACAAGTCGTCAGAAGGATAGCGACTCTCTCTCTCTCTCTCTCTCTCTCTCTCTCTCTCTCTCTCTCTCTCTTGTCCCCACTTCCCTTAATACTTTGATTGGGACATGTTCGCCGGATCCGCCTCCTAAACTCACCGTGGGGTCCTCTTAGGACTCCCAAGGACATACTCAGCTCTCTCTCTCTTTCCCCTACGACGTTTCCCCGAAGGGATTTGGCGTCGGAGGGCGTCTTGATACATTTTGGGTGGTCGACGGATGGCTCTTTCCCCCGTGGTTGGGTCTTGATATGAAATGGAGCTTCGAAGATTGTAACGTTTATGTATTTTATAAGTATTGCGGGCTGTGCCTACGATCAAGAGACCGTGCTGGTAAAAGGCCTCTTTATTCTAACAACAACATCAGCAATAGCAAGCCTATACACTGTATATAAGTTTCGTTCATTAGGGTGATTGTAGTGTCGCTAAGCGAAACGCTTTTTACCTGATTAAATACACCCTCGTATCTTGATTACATTTCCGTATGGGAGTTTTCAAAGACATTTTTTTTGGAGCTAGGGGAGAAGCATTGGATAAGAGGTCAAATGGTGGACGAGTACTTGATCCTTTTACTTAATTGCTGATGATAATGTTTATCACTTCTTCTCCATCACTGGGAAATAGGATTTTATTGATCAAAGATATTCCAACCCTCGTAACCAATTCCAATGATTGAGGTTCTGAGCCTCTGGCATTTTAGAAACAAATATGGGAATTTGAAGGAATTCCAGTGTTTTGCTTTGCAATTTTATTGTAGGGATAATCACTGATAAAAGGATAATAAAACACGAACGAATGGTAATATGGGATACATTCCATATCCAAAAGATCGGACGATGCAGTAGCTAGATGATTATTTCTAAAAGGGTTTGCAACTCATACCCGTCCCCTTTTTATTTTTATATGAAAACTGACTCTTCAGTACCTCATTAGTGATATTCTTTTTAAGTTAGTTAGTTCAATGTATTTTGCGGTGACATTTTCTAAAGATATTTTCCACGTCGCTGAACTCAGTTCGAATGGTTTGCGACGATTCAAAATGGCTGCCGGTTTTCCCAAGGAAAGTAAACTAATAAAAAAATACTGCCGGTTTAGCTGTGCCAGAGAGTAGTGGCTATGGCACAAAGCATATCTGGTTCCAGCGAGTGCACCTCCCACAAAGCATCATAAAGAAAAAACCCTTTGGGAAGAAAAATTGGTTCGGCAAGCATGAAATGCTTTTGTCTGCTGGGATGTGAATGTAGTAGATTCAGTTCGTCCTACGCATTAAAGGTGGATGATTGAATGAGAGTGTATACATCCAAGATTAAATCGCTGTCCGCAGTTCATTGTCGAAGGTCTCGTCCGTTCTTGTGGCCTGTCTCTATGATCGACAGATCTTTTAGAATATTCGACAGAGGTTTTTTTTTTTTTTTTTTAACAAAAAATTTCTGTACGATCCCAACTCACTCCTAAGTCTTCTCAGATTGTGGACAGAAAGCGGTGAAAAATCAAATATGTCTAACGATGTTCAAATGGATATTTTTGCTCTCTCACGAATGTTACATTTTTCGTCCCCCCCCCCCCCCCCACCATGTTTGCTTCTGCGTCATTATTTTGTTTCTTCTGTTTTACACTTATTCATTTTAAATTTATCTTCCTTCTCTGGCTTTGTCTTTTATTTATGATATATATTTCTCTCTCTCTCCTCTCTCTCTCTCTCTCCTCTCTCTCTCTTTCTCTCTCTCTCTCCTTGTCTTGCCGTATGTAAGTGTCATTTTTTGTTCACCCTCTTTCTACTTTTATTCCGGTCTTATCTCTTTCTCTTGTCTGCTGTCTTCGCTTTCTCTCCCCTGTGTTTGCTTTCTTCCTCTTATTGTTTCTTTTATTTCCTGCCATCATTTTTTAATCTGCGGTTTAATCTGTGGTTTATCCCATTTCCTTTCTTCAAGTCAGCCTTGATTTTCCGCCTTATTCTCGCTTTCCCCAGTATTCTTGTATTTTCCCTTCATCTTGCATATTCCTTATCTTTTGGTTTCTCGCTTCTCCCCTCTTTTATCCATGATTCTTGCTTCCCCTCAACCCATTTCACTGGTCTTTATCCTTTATGTCTTCTACTTCATCCATCCTTGGAAAAGAACGAAAAGAACTCGGGTTTTCTTTCAGAATTTTTGGTAAAAGTGAGGAATCTCTTTTGTCCTGATTAATTACGGAAATGTTTTGACGGTTAAAAGCAGAGGATCTGTTCCTTTCTCTTTCCCTTCTCTGTTTCTTTCTTTCCTCCGTCAGCGTTCGTTCCAGTTTACTTTCGTCAGCGTTCGTTCCAGTTTACTTTCGATTTTTTTTTATTTCGATTTTTTTTTATTTCCTTTCGTTTCAGATGTAGTGTACGTATGTTTTTTTTTTTCCTCGACTCCTGCCTGTCTGCCTGTCTGCCTTTCTTATGTGGCAATGTCATGTTCGTATTTGTCAAAGTCTGTCTGTCTGACTATCTGTGTATCTATATTTTCCTCTCTCTCTCTATCCATCTATCTTCTGATATACTTGGATCTGTTGGCATTTGGTGAAATAAAATTCGAACTGTTTATATAGCCATCTATCTTTTTTTTAACAGTGTGCCATGTTGGCTCCTAGCCAACTTTCATCTCTCTCTCTCTCTCTCTCTCTCTCTCTCTCTCTCTCTCTCTCTCTCTCTTTGTAGTTGAACTTAACGACATGCAAAAAATGGAAATTCTATAAGGTTTGTTTAATACTTTTTTGAAGTGCCTCTCTCTCTCTCTCTCTCTCTCTCTCTCTCTCTCTCTCTCTCTCTCTCTCTCGTTGTAGTCGAACTTCCCTAAATGCAAAAAAATTGAAATTTTATTAGGTTTGCAAATACTTTTTGAAGTGCCTCTCTCTCTCTCTCTCTCTCTCTCTCTCTCTCTCTCTCTCTCTCTCTCTCTCAGTCTTATGGTGTGTCCAATACTGCCATTTCAGAAAGACGCCATTCAGTAAATAGATACAACCGAAACTCTGGCAGAGAGAGAGACAGAGCCCGGGGGAGTCGCATTGACAGAATTCCTCTTGATTTGTGATCGCATTTCTCGGCCAAAATTTTACCTGGTTATTATTTTTTGACTGATATTTGGAGCCGAGAAACTGCGTTGCCTTTTCTCTCTCTCACATTCGTCTTTCTCTGTGTTTCTTTACCTTTTTTTATTAAATATATATTTTCATTATTACTGCGTCTTAGCGTTTTATTCCCCATTTATAGTTTTTTAGGGGTACTTTCATACGTGTCTGTTATAGTGTTTTTTTTTTTTTTTTTTGTTCTTGTAATTTTTAGTATTCTGTAAACGAAAACTATTGCGCAGGATTTATCTGTCAGTCCGTCAGCCCTCAGATATAAAATAATACTGATTCTAGAGGGCTGCAAATTGGCATTTTGATCATCCACCCTCCAGTCATCAAACATACCAAATTGCAACCTTCTACCCTCCTTAGTTTTTATTTTATTTAAGCTTAAAGTTAGCCATGATCGTGCCTCTGGCAGCGCTTTCCGTTGCCATGGGACGCACCCTAACTCCACCGCATCTGGTGTGCAACTGGAGAGCTGCCGGTCATAGTAAATGGTTTTTATACAGCATTTATTTTATTTGTTCATAATTCATTTTCTGTCTTTTCCCATTATTTAACATCATTATCTGCCTTTCCATTTATATTATATAATTATTTCTCCAATATGTTCTTTTATTTTTCATTTTGTTGACAATTTCCGTTTTTTTATCTTTTAGTAAGTATTTGTTTTCATATCCTTTTCTTTACTGTACTTTTTTCTTCTTTACTTTGCGAATGGTGAGGCAAAGTGTCAGAGGAAGTTGGAGAGAGAGAGAGAGAGAGAGAGAGAGAGAGAGAGAGAGAGAGAGAGAGAGGTTGGGGGGACTTCTAAAACTATTTAGAAACCTTATAGAATTTTCCTTTTTTACATTTAATTAAGTTCATTTACAAACAGAGAGAGAGAGAGAGAGAGAGAGAAGAGAGAGAGAGAGAGAGAGAGAGAGAGAGAGAGAGAGATGTAATCCTGCGCCTATAGATACCCAATAAACTAGATATAATTGAAAAGTAAATCAGCGGATTGATAGATGAGTGAAGACAATATAAATATATAATATATATATATATATATATATATATATATATCATATATATATATATATATATATATATATATATATATATATATATATATATATATATATATATATATATATGCATGTATGTAAACGAGAAATAAACTAGATAATTAAACGCTTCAATAACTGAAATGCAGAAATAAAATATACTCGTAAATGATTATACGTTCGTAAGAATTTACGCGCGAGTAAACACCTTGAGTAAAGCATAGGCTTTGTAAATGTAAAACATTTTCATAGGTTATTTGACAGCAGTACAAATTACGATTTAAATATATAAATATAAAAAAAAAAAAAAACTATCTCCCTGTACAGAAGCGAGCAAGCGGTCAACCCGACGCAAACGTAAAATAGATATGATTTCTTTTTACGGAGGAAGTGTTGAGATTTATTGTAAATTGCCTTTTTTTTTTTTTGTTGTTGTTGCTTGATACATATTTCCCTCTTTAACGGAGGCCAGGTTTTACGACGGTTCCAGCTTTTGGAATGTTCCTCCGTGATTCCCATTCCGCTATTTCCGGTCATTTTTGTGTTTGATGTTTCTTTCCTGCTTCTTATTAAATTTATATTTTAAAAATTTATATATATTTTGCTTTGCGGAATGTGGGATTGGTCGTTCTCTAAGTATTTGCTTATATATATATATATATATATACTATATATATATATATATATATATATATATATATATATATACATATATATATATATATATATATATATATATATATATGTATATATAGTATATATATATATATTTATTATATATACATGCATTATACTATGTATGCATATGTGTGTGAGTGTGTATACATACATACAAACGCATATACACATATCTGTGTCTGTTGATTTTATTACTGAAACTTTGCCGTAGAGTCCTATACAAATGATCCAAGCCAACCTGTTGAACGAGTGGAAATGCGTTTTATTGTAATCTACTTAATTCACACGACTGTATGAAATGGGCGTGGCCATAGTCCCCCGAAGTTATGAGTATCCCATTGTGTCAGGTGCTGTGAGGTAAGTATAGGATTATCTCCCGCTAATTATGGGATTAACTCCGTGGTCGAAGTAGTATATTTCACCTCCTTTATTGTGTCTATGATATGTATTTGTACGTGTATGCTTACACACACACCATTTAATATATATATATATGTATATATATATATATATATATATATATATATATATTTATATTTATGTATAATATATATATACATATGGATATATATATATATATATATATATATATATATATATATATATATATATATTGTATATGTTGTATATGTATATATAATATATAGTAATTAAATATTTTTTATATATGGATATATATGTAAAAAATAAATATATATAACCTATATATATATATATCCTATAGATATATCTATATATATACATATAATATATATCGTTGCTGTTTTTGTGGATGAAAATAATGTTTTATAGCATGGTTAAATACTATATCTAGACTGCGTCCCACCATCAATTGCCTGCCATTTGAATCTTTTCCCCACGAGATTAATTTCATGGCTTAAATAGTTAATTTCACGGTAATGAGATCTCCACGAATGAAAAATAGCGCCTCAGTGGCATGGTCGGTTTGGTCTTGGCCTGCCACCTCGGTGGCCGCGAGTTCGCTTCTCGGGCATTCCATTGAGGGCTGAGAGATGCGTATTTTTGGTGATAGAAGTTCACTCTCGACGTGGTTCGGAAGTCACGTAAAACCGTTGGTCCCATTGCTGAATAACCACTGGTTCCATGCAACGTTAAATCACCTTACAAACAAACAAACTAATGGGAAATGATCTCTGTTAACATGAAAACGTTCACAGCGGAGGAAAGCATCAGAGTAATAGAGAATGACCCGGGGCGTCTTGCAGGGCCTTTCGAGAAGGGGATCGACCTGAGGTAAAATTCCTCAGAAATTGGCCTCCAATTGCATTAGGCTCGAACTCCCTTGAGGAGGTAATGGGATTATGGGACTTCCGAGTGATTACGACTCGGCCCGATACAAGTCAAGGCAGGCAGCGCTCGCTTTATGCTCTTGCTTGCTCGCCTGCATACTTTCTTAGTGCTTGCAAGCGCTCGTTCTTGTGCATTTGCAGCCTTGTGTTATTTTGGTCAGTGTTGACACGATTCCCGTTGTGTACCTTGACTTGCTCTGAGGTACTTTTGTAAGTGCTCGTAAAAGATTGCTTTTGTAGTGTACAAGTATATTTTAATGTTCAGTTATATATTCACGTTGCTTACTTTGACTTGTTCGTCTGTACGCTTGCAATTACTTGTAAAAGTGTGTTCTTGCGCGATGTTCATGCTTGTAATTGGTTTCGTGAGCGTTAATTTTAACATCATCTTTCACAAAAACATTCGACAGGGAGGTAAAATAAGGTCTTTGTCATACAGGAAACTCAAGCTTCAACTCCTCAGTCTTAGCAACAACAATTGCTTTTATTCTGATGTGTGTGTATATATATATATATTTATATATATATAATATATATATATATATATATATATATATTATATATATATATATATGGGTGTTGGGAATATGTACGGGTGTGTGTATACATTCGTGTGTCGGTATGAATATTAGTATGAATACGAGTTAATTGTTTTGATTGGTAATGAAACATTTGGTGAAAAAAGGAAATCCACAATAAGGATAAAAATCAGCGAGAGGCAGAAAGAAGAAATAAAGAACTGGAGTGGAATGAGGAAACGAAACGCGGCCATTGCAACATCTCTAGAGCAAACTTGTCGCAAATTGTCCCTGGGAATTGTAAAACGTTTATTCTGAAGGAAAACTTCCCGGGGAACGTTGCAATATAATGCATCAAGAGGGTGGAGGGATCTATATCCCCCCTGCTTCCCTCCTTCCCTCCTTCACACACGTCTACCAACCCCTCCCACTGCTGGCCCGAGATACGTGAACCCTCGACTTTAAATGCAGTCCTCCGAGGAACGAGATATGCAAAACCTCGACTTTGGTTGGGGCGCCTCCAGGTGCAGTTGATCACGGAAGAATATTCCGGCGAATGACATCATTATCATTCCCCAATTGCGCTGCAGGACGATATCTAGGACCCGAATTCCCCACCCCCTCCCCCTCCTCCCACCCCAATTGGGATATTGTTTCGTGAATGGGTTATTAATCGCATTTGTTTTTTCTTCTTTCGCTGCGAAACCGGTGTTGTTTAACAGTTGCGCCCTTGGTGTTGCAACGTGAGTCATTAACGCCGTGGACGGTGACAGGGAAATGAATCCCATTTTTCAATGGGAGATATATTGTAGTACTCGCGTCCGACATGATAGATATTGGGGTCGTGGCATTTGCATGGCTCGAACTTTTTCGGAGAGATTCAAAGGCGAAGATATATTGCAATTCATAACTTGTCTGTTTGTAAATAGACGCTTATTTACAGTATGTTCGTGAAACAGAGCGAAGCCCCTTGAAATTGAATGTTTCGTGTTGTGGGAAACTTGAAACAATACAAAAAAACTGACTGTATTCGGATTCCGCCAGATCGGAAATATCACTCTTTCATTTTTCGAAAATGGTACAAAAAATAATATCCGGGTTTTTTCAGTCATAATTTTTGGTGAAGAGCAAATGATTCTAGAAAAATGTACTCTTGGTGGTCTCGGTATAATGCTGTATAAACCGCGGTTCATGAAACTTCAACCACTGCCTGATGGTGGCCTGTTCTATATCTTTGAAAGACACTCGATTGTGGCGAAATTCATCCGGCCGGCCGTGGGTGAGCTTTCATACGGCCGATTTGCTATCACACGCTCCGGTTTGAACATATGCTAGCGTCGCGACCGACGGCGCCGTAGGAAACCGGATACGTGTAACCTTAAATAAAATAAAAACTACTTAGACTAGAGTGCTGCAATTTAGTATGTTTGATGACTGGAGTGTGGATGATCAACATACCAATTTGCAACCCTCCAGCCTCAGTAGTTTCGAAGAGATGATGGCGGACAGAAAAAGTGCGGATAGAAAAAGTTCCTACGGACAGACAAATCCATCGTAATAGATTTCTTTTGCGGAAAACTAAAAATGAATGAAATAAAGGACTCGACGGACATTGTCTTTAGATCCCTCCATACTGCTGACAGTTGGATATTTTTACTTGGTTTTCTGCTGGGACATTTCTTGACCTGCGCAGCTGAAGAGGGAAGTTCGTGGTTCCAAAAGGGAATCTTGGTTCCACAATGTTATCTCCTCACAAATGGCGACTGAGGTGAGTCGGTAATCAAACAAGATCGCGGCCATGTTTGCCTTGCCTTTGCCATGATTAGGGTAAACTTGCTAAATGTAATTGATATATATTCATTTCAACATTCCCCGCAAGACGTTTTTACGGCTGACGTAATTGCTGTATTGTGTACTGATCATTGTTACTGACGTATGCGTGTTCTCAATGAGAGAAATTAGTAATATGTTCTGGAGGCCAGTAGCTGTGTAAGGCAATCGGGCCTCTCGGATTATTGGCAAGCGTTTTGCTTACTCTGGGAGTAAGCCTAAACTAGTTTGTTGTTGTTGTTGGTGGGGGTAGGAAAGCCCTTTGGAAGAGCCTAAAAAGGTACAGGAATTCTAGGATAGGATATATATATGAATTATTTATTAGAAGGATAACGTAAATAATAAATGGATGATACCTTGTTTATTCGGAACATTTTGTTATTCTATAACGTTAATTACTTCTGTTACAGACACTTTTACGGCCGATATAAAGTGTTAGTAAGGACTGGTTGCAAACTTCTAGATGTAAAAGTGATATCAATTAGGTCAACTTTATTATATTAGATAATATATAAATAAATATATTCTAACTTATATATATATATTATAATATATTTATATAATATTATATTATATATATATATATATATATATATATATAGTTGAATTAAAATGCAAACCTCCAATTATATAAGTTGCCTAAGTAATTAGGTCCTTAAGCCAGTATTTTACTAGTAAGGTTTCGCGAGGATATAAGAGAGAGAGAGAGAGAGAGAGAGAGAGAGAGAGAGAGAGAGAGAGAGAGAGAGAGAGAATGTTTAATTTTATCACTGCTATTATTTTATATCAAACTTAAATGCGCTTTTGGCTGTTGCTTTTGGAACATAGGCTTCAACACGAAGAAAGCATTGTAGTATAAGAGGCGAAAGCATGTGTTTTTACATACAACCGTGTGTGTTCGTACTTGCGTTACGCATTTTTTTCAACGTGGGAGAAAAACATTTTTCCCCGTCGTCGCCTGCCCATATTTCACAGTCG
Organism: Macrobrachium nipponense; assembly: GCF_015104395.2. NCBI lineage: Eukaryota > Metazoa > Arthropoda > Malacostraca > Decapoda > Palaemonidae > Macrobrachium > Macrobrachium nipponense. Next base: position 22,381,092 of record NC_087204.1, on the reverse strand, counting down.
TTATTTCTTGCGGTAATTTACGAGTTTTTCCCAGAATCCTGCAATATTTTCTCGCAAGTCGTCGTATGCTTTCACTGGCTTTGCAAGGATCGTGTGCTTCCATTATGCTTTCGGTAGGGAAAGCATATGCTGATCATTTTTCTACAGGCGGAGATGCTTCGGAATAGAAAGAGGTGTCCTATGTAGTTCGCATTTCAGGCTTGAAGGTATCCTACAGCCACGGGCACGTATACACTGACATAATCACCTAATGTCGAATGAAGCACTCACAAGGGTCTCCCGTCGTATCTGACCTACTGTTCCGTCACTTCAGATATGCGTTAGACTTAACTGATCAAAAAAAAAAAAAAAAAAAAAAAAACAAAAAAAAAAAAAAAAAAAAAAAAATCATGCAGGGATGCCCCCCCTTTTCTTCACTAATATCCTTCATTCTCTTTCAGTTTTAAGTTTTTTTTCGGCTAAATTAAGAACACTTTCTTAAGGTTTCAACGTCTTCAACGCATGTTTTTTCTATCTGTAAGTCGAGTTGGTTGTTACAGTGTAGGATGCAATGACAATGATTATTATGATATTGAGAAGTTATAATGATGATGTCTTCATGATTGGGATGGTTAATATGATGATAATGATATGATTGTGAATCCGTATTGTGATGATGACTGTAATGTAATGATAATTGCATGGATGAATTTGACTTGAATAGTGACGAGTATCAGTGTCATTCTAACTGCTGTCAGAAGGGGACACGAAAATACTGGCATCTTCCTCCTCACTTTCCACTCCTCCCCCCTCCTCCTCCTCCTCCTCCTCCTTTATCGTCCATCACATGACGTCGACCCAGACCAGCAGCGCCAGACTCTTAAAAATGCAAATTAATTTGGTCAGCGTAAAATAACTTCGCGTGACCGTCACGTTACAGCCGAGCAATAACGCGTTCAGATCTCCCTCTCGGATTTTATAACCGGGGCGCAAATGACTTCTGCCACTCGACGATGAACCAAATGGCCTTCCTTTATCGACCCTAAAATGCTGGAGACTTCTGCTGGCACCGTCCAGGCGTTGGAGTCGTGGCTCATTTGCTGACGTTGAACGGACGCTCTTCTGCCTCCTACATTTCTTCAGTCTCCTCCTCCTCCTCTTCTTCTTCTTCCTCTTCTTCTCCCCCTCACTCACACCCTGGCCCCTCACGGCATGCAATCGGCGAATCCGTCATGCAATTTCACCTTTGCATGATGGCATAAGGCAGACTCGTCGTATTGCTAGTCAATGGGCAGGAGCCAATGTCGGTATCTGGTACTCGGGTAGCGATTGGTTGGGTCGTTAAAAAAAAATAAATAAAAAATAAAAAAAGAAGCTTTTCCTGCGGTCATCTGGGATAGACTTGGGCTGGTTATGGGGGAGTGTCTCCTGGAAGAGTTCCTTAGGCCAAGTGATCTCGTTTAGTGTATATATATAGATATATATATATATATATATATTATTATATATATATATATATATATATATATATATATTTGTGTGTAGGTATGTTACCCATTGACTTATGGTGTCATTGATGACGTTGTATATGAATATTTGCTTTAATTGAACGCTACAGTATAAATGTACTGCTGTTTTGCTTGTAGATTCTATCGTTGTCATAAGAGCTTTAGTATCTGTAGTTCTACTAATATTTAGTTTTATTTATGAAGTTCAAAACGTCCTTTCAAATATATAAATATTATATATACTATATTATTATTATATAGATATATATATATATATATTATAATATATAGAAACATTTGAACTTTACAAATAAAAGTATCGAATATTAGAGTAAATGCCTAACAGATACTAAAGCTCTCATGTCAGCGATTATATATATAATATATATAGTAATATACTTATTAGATATTATATTATATAATATATATATATATGATTAGAAACAAAAATTTTTGAACTTTACAAATAACAAAACTACATATTAGTAAATGCTACAGATACTAAAGATGTCACATGTCCAGCGATATATATATATCTAATTATATTATACATATATTATATAACTATACATATATATGTTATGTATGTATCAAATATATATATATTATATATTATATATATATATATTATATATATATATATAATATAAATATAGATAAAAGCGAACACCACAGGAAAACAATAGGCAGGAAAGTGAGTACCAAGCGCTTTCGCCTTTACTCAGGCATTGTCGAGGTACAGATGAAATATAGTTGGAAAGGGTCCAAGGTCAACAAAAAGATTAAGAATACCAGATGGTTAATTGTCAGATGGGTAAAAATCAGATACCAGTATATTCAAGTGAAGAGATGAATACATCGTGTGTGTGTGTGTGTGTGTGTGTGTGTGGTTGTATTTAAATTCGACATATTTATATTCGTTCCCTGGTGCGTGCATTTAAACAATACTACGCAGTGGTATGACAAAATCTGCAATTTTTTTTTTTCAGAACATTTGGATTTGAACGAGTTCTCAGCCCTACATTTCTACGAAGACTTCTACGCGGAATTTTCGTGACTTTAGGATATATAGTTTTTCGATTTTTGTCCGCTCGTTCGCGTGACCGAAATTTAGCGTAGACATCCGGTCCCATGGCAGCCTAAAACGCACCAGTTTAAGGTTTTAAGTCATAACTTTCATTTATGAGTGTGAAACGTTATTGGAATTTTTTTTTATCCATCTGGAAGATGAAAGTCTCTTAAGTCTCATTTCGGGGAATTATTTTGAAATTCCACGTAGTTAGTATTTATTATTATTTTTTTATTAATGAGAATAATTTGATGTAAGGCTGCAATTTATAGAAGTTAATTTGAGTGTGTAATTTCAACATTCATCCTCAGTCAAAGTTTTTTTTATAATGTTTTGGATGATTGAAAATGAAAACCAAGTAAAATTAAAACAAATTGGTGCGTAATTTCGAAGGTAATTGGATGATTTTCTCATTTTCGCATTATATTCAGTCTTATAGGATTAATTTAAAAATATCGATTCTCTAGTAATTTTACATCGGCAGTTTCTTAGAGCGCTACAGTGATATTGTTCCGTAATCCTTTGCTTTTCCTTTCAGTTTTTCATATAATAATCTATATTTTAATTGAATTTTCTTTTTATTTTCTGTAATAGAAAACTATTGAGATGGCTTTGTCTGTCCGTCCGCAGCTTCTCTGTCCTCACTTTCCTGTCCGGCCCCAAATCTTAAAAACTGCTGAGGCTAGAGGGTTGCAAATTGGTATGTTGATTCATCCACCTTCCAGTCTTCAAACATAACAAGTTGCAGCCGTCTACACTCTGCAGTTTTTATTTTATTTAAGTTTAAAAAAAACGTATCCATGATCATATGTCTGGTAACTATAGGAAAGGCCACCACCGGGCAGTGGTTAAAGTTTCACGGGCCGCGCTGATTATACGCTGTACAGAAAATTCGATTGCGCCGAAGTTTATTTTCTTTTTTTCTTGACATTACTATATTTGTCTTGATGTAAAGAAAAATGTTATCTTACCACCTTTTTTCTCGCTTCTGTTATTAACCACTTATTCGTTTTCCAAGCCATTTCTTTAAAAGCTTATCATCACATTTTCCTTTATTGATGTCTTCATAACTACCATGACTCCTATTCATCATCATTTCGAGTTTTTCCTCTTTTCGGTAAAGTAATCTTTGTCGCATTTATCCATCATTTTCTTGTTTCTTATCTCCAATTCTCATTTTCTCTTCATCTTCTTCCTCTCATTGATTGATGTGTCTCTTACTCGTCCGAAAATTTGTTATCTTTTCTTATACCGCCTTTCTTTTTATTCCTGTTAATACCCGTTCTTCCTGTGTTCTTATTCGTTCCTCAAGATATATTTTTAATGTTAATTAAATTTTGAGTTATTTATAATATCTTTACTCCGTTGGCCTATTTTTAAAGATATTTTTCCGTTGCCCGCCCAAATTTTATAGATTTATTTTTTTAAAGAGATCTCTATATCATCTATCCATCATTCTCTTGTTTCTTCTCTCTAATTCTTATTATTTCCTCCTCTTCTTCTTCTTCTTCCTCATCGCGCTGACTTGTTACTCGTCTGGTACTTGTCTGTTACTTATCCAAAGGATGTCCTTTGTGGCGTGGTTAACCTCATCAACGTTCGGCCATTTCTCTCAGAAATGGTTGTCTGAAGAATAAGTCTCGGAAGGCTCCAGGGAAAGTCTTAAGACTTCTGGGAAAGTATTTCCTTGTAAGCTGCTCTCTCTCTCTCTCTCTCTCTCTCTCTCTCTCTCTCGATGGCAGAAGGAGGTAGGGGACAGTATACCAGAAATTTAGAATTACAGTTAGCCAAGTTTCTTTCCTGTACCTTTCGTCGTCGTAGACGCGATGAGGGTTTTTTTTTAATTTATTCTTTAGTTATTTTAGATAAAAATAAGTCACAGAAATTTGTACCTTTCTCTCTCTCTCTCTCTCTCTCTCTCTCTCTCTCTCTCTCTCTCTCTCTCTCTCTTTCATGAAAAGAAAAGCGTAAAGAAAGTTTTTGTGTTGTCTTTTTATTTTATGAACGGGAACAGTCTAGCTTTTGCTATGAAACTCTCTCTCTCTCTCTCTCTCTCTCTCTCTCTCTCTCTCCTGAGATTGTTAGATGTTTCTAGATGACGATATATATGTTCATTGATAGTATACTTCCAACTCAATCTTGTAACGACCATCACTCATAAAACAAGTATAAGCCGCCACCCCACGGAACTTTCAGCCACGGCCCGGCGGTGGCCTGTCTTATAGCGTTGCCAGACGCACGATCACGACTAACTTTAACCTTAAATAAAATAAAAACTACTGAGGATAGAGGGTTGTAATTTGGTATGTTTGATGATCGGAGGGTGTATGGTCAGCATACCGATTTGCAGCCCTCTAGCCACAGTGATTTTTAAGATCTTAGGGCGGACAGAAAAATACCCATCTCAATAATTTTCTTTTACAGAAAACTAAAAATTCGTCTCAACCCCAATTTCATATCTGTGTTTTAGTGTCATGAGCAAAATGAAAATCAGAAAGGGGGAGTCCTATTATGATCATAAAGACTATCTAGGAAACAGACATGCCTTGGGGTTTTTGGAATATTCAAGAATTTAAACAAAAAAACTTTTCAGAGTCGGCCTTACTCTCATTATCTTTAATGAGAGGGAGAGAAGTTCTGAAAAAAAAGAAGGCCAGGCTCAATATGTCCGTGATAGATATGGAACAACAAAATACATATTATTTTTTTTTTTTTTTTTTTTTTGCTCTATCACAGTCCTCCAATTCGACTGGGTGGTATTATAGTGTGGGGTTATTAATTATTTTATTATTATTTTTTTTATTTTTTTTTTTTTTTTTTTTTTTTTTTTGTCTATTCACCCAGTCCAGCAATTCGACTGGATGGTATAGATTATTTTCTCGGGTTCTGGTATTATTATTATTATTATTGAAGAAAGATATTGCTGCATCAGCTGCATTTATTTGTAAATGTCTTTCTCTATTTTTCTCATAATTGCTTTCTTCTCTGCTATTATCAGCAAAATATCTTTCATACTTTGTTTGGAAGAGGGTCTCCTTCCAATTCCAGTATTATATTATTATTATTATTATTATTATTATTATTATTATTATTATTATGAAAGCGCGATCTATCATGAATGATGTTCTGTTTCATAAGGTTCTGGAACCGGGGTTATTATAGTATTTTAAGGGACGCTATTTTTAGCCTAAGAATAAAAACATGACAACCCCCTACCGCCATCATTTAAAATATCTGGTAATTAAGTATTTATCTTCTAACGTCCAAAGTTCGGTGTTTTATTACGAAGAGCCTCAGGGGGAATCAGATCAAAGGCTATTTTGAAACCATTTAACAAAAGACCAAGAGTATAACCCTTGACCCTTTAACAAAATATATTGGATCAAACTTATGACTCCTTAGAGCAGTGATTCTTAACCTTGCTCAATTTATGCACCCATTTCAAATTACTCTAGAAAAAACAAGAATGCAATGCAATGTAGCTACTGCAGTAGATAAAGTAAACCGTAAATAAATTGTTTTCCAGTGACGAAATGAGACAGGCAAAGCTAATTCAAGAAAATATAAAGATTTAAAAAAATAAAAAGGAAAGTAGTTAATCCAGGAAATGTTGGATGACCTGCCATAATCTACCATAAAGGAGTGTAAGATCAGACCGTGCAGTTTAACTCTCCGTAAACTCGCCTCCATAAACTCAGTTGATTTATGAGTTCAATATAATTTGCAATGTACGCGAACAATATATACATTAAGCACAGAATAATGCTCTAGTGTCTTGATTAGATTTATCCTTCCATACCTTGTACAGCCGTAATATTCGTTTCGCAAATACTCATTATCTGCTCCACTTCATCTCTCCCTTAGATCGTAGATTTTAAATCCTTATCATAACCTTCGTGAGATTAGAAATCTTGCTTGCATCATACGTTTCAATATCCAATATCCGCTCTGCTCATGGAGTCGTACTTTAGCGTAACATCCTTCCCCTAAATTATAATACGACCGCTTCGTTCATTCTCTTCATAATGATGAAGTCTTAAATTATCCTAGAGTCTATTGACGAAGTCATACATGGGTATATACATGCTCCTTATGAAGCATACGAATGCATCGCTCATTCTCTCAACCATTTCCTGAGGTCATACGTTAGTGTATAATTGATTTATGAAGTTATAGATTAGCGTATTTTCTCTCTCTAAACCACACGAATACCCTATTCATTCTCACAATTTATTGAAGTCATACATTAGCTTACAATCAATTGGAGAGGACATACATGATCTTACGATCAATTCGCGAAGTCATACGTCATCATACGGTCAATTCGCGAAATTATACCTGATCATACAATCAATTCGTGAAGTCATACGTGATCATACAATCAATTCGGATCTCTTTCTCAATGTGTCCTTGAAGCCATACATTAATATACAACGACGTCATACCTGGTCCATTCTCTGAATCATTTCCTCAAGTCATACATCAGGACACAGCCAACCGACGAAGTCATACATCTGTATACATGCTCTTCATGAAGCAGTCGAAGAAGATCCCCATTCATTATGCAACCTCGAGAGTGTAGCCATTACACTCTCTCCCCAGAAAGCGTCTGAGATTAATAAATAATCCAGTCAAAGACCCCATTCGTCCAGAGAGAGACGCCGTAGATTAAATATTGCAGGGAACAACCCTTCAACAAGTAGCAGGCAGGCAGGAGCTGCTTTCTCTCTTCTCTCTCTCTCTCTCTCTCTCTCTCTCTCTCTCTCTCGTCTTTCCCCTCGCTCAAGTTAATCACTTAATGATAAAGTAACGTGCGGAATTTTCTCACAAAGATATTGGCGTTCATCCCTCGGGCTGGCTCCGGAAGGAGAGAGAGAGAGAGAGAGAGAGAGAGAGAGAGAGAGAGAGAGAGAGAGAGAGAGAGGGTCTTTCGTGCTTTTATTTTTTTTTCCTTCTCTCTGCTGGAGTTGCAAATGAGGTAATGAAGCAATTACGTGGAGTAGAAGCGAGTGGCTTTTTGTATGTAAGTTTATATATATATATATATATTATATATATATATATATATATATATATATATATATATATATATGTGTGTGTGTGTGTGTGTGTGTGTGTGTGTGTGTGTTTGTGTGTATGTGTGTATTTATATATATGTACATATATATACATGATATGTTTACACACATTTATATATTATCTTTGACATATACAGTGCCGCCCAACCCCCCCACCCCACCCCCCCCCACCCCGCGAATAGCTAGTATCCGCTAATACTTGAGAACTACAAAAACGCTTGAGAACAGCCTACTTTTTATTTTAGTTCACTCTAGAAAAACCCACTAAAATTGCGTATACCTGTTTTTTTTTTTTTTAATAGTTTTATCGCAAAAAGTGCAATTCATGAATTTGATCTGAAAATTCAGTCATTTGCGGATACTTCTCATAGATATTGCATATAAGCTCATTTCCCGCGAATAATGGGAAGATATGGGCTATGAGAAATAGGGGGTTCCACTGTGTGTGTACACACACACACACACACCACACACACACACACACATATATATATATATAGATATATAGATAATATAGAGAATATTATATATAGATATAATATATTTATATATATTACACATACATACACACACATACACATGGACGAGGGTACTGGGCACGTGTCCTTTACAAAGTCTGCACTCACTACAGTTGATTAACGACCAGGTTCATACACTACGTAGGTCAGCTGAGGAGCAGTGGGACTGAATGGAAGGGAAGAAGGGAACTTATGTATCTTTTTTCTTTGTATTATTAATTTTACATGATTTAGCATCATTTTGTAATTGTAGTTTTTTTTAAGGAATGAAAACACTTGTAACCTGAAGCATTCGAGAATCTCTCTCTCTCTCTCTCTCTCTCTCTCTCTCTATGTCTCTCTTCGAACTCTTCAATTTTTCTCCCTTGAAGTTTATTCTGTTCTTCCAAGATTCCAAGAACATCAGAAAACACGTGTAACTATGTAGTACGCTCTCTCTCTCTCTCTCTCTCTCTCTCTCTCTCTCTCTCTCTCTCTCTCTCCTTCGGTCGCATTTTAATCACCATCCATGAATCAGTGAGAATTTCTTTATTAGATTTTTCCCTCAGTTTCAGCCAACCTGACCACGTCTCCTCCTCCTCCACCTCCTCCTCCTCCTCCTCCTCCTCCTCCTCCAGCAGGGGAACACCCTTGACCGATAATTCTCCCTCTGTTTTTCCCTCTCCGCCCACATACACATCGCTCGCCTTACCGGACCAAACGCCTCCCTAGGGCGCGGGCGGAGAGATTTCGGGCGGCCGGGCGAACCATTTCGGAACGTCCCACCGGAGGCCTGGGGGTGGTATGGGGCGTCCTGAAGCCGCCGTCTTTACGAATACTGTTTAGTGGAATAGTTGGGGCGAAGTTCCGAGGAGGAGGAGGAGGGTATTCGGCCTCGAATTCTTTTTTGAAAAGAATTATAACCATAAATTTTGAAAAGAGATTTTCCTCCTTTTCTTTCATATTTTCCGATTCGTTTTTTTTTTGAGAAGGGGAGGAGTGAGAGGAGAGAGAGAGAGAGAGAGAGAGAGGAGAGAGAGAGATGGAGAGATGCGAGAGAGAGATGGAGAGAGAGAGATGAGAAGGAGAGAGAGAGAGAGAGAGAGAGCATAAGATTATTCTCAACGATACGGTTAGAAATAATTAATAATTAATATTATAAATAAGATATATACTATATATAATATAAGATCTATATATATTGTGTGTGTGTGTGTGTACATGTGTATATATATAAAACTATAATATACAGTCTATCATATGTGTATATGACTATATATATATGATATATATAGATATATATATATATATATATATATATATATATATATATATATATATTTATACATATATATATAATATATATACTATATATATATTTATATATATATAATATACATATATATATATATATACCATATATATATATATATATATATATATATATATATATATATATATATATATATATATATAATAGACGAGAGAGCACTAATAAGAGATTACATGCCAAAAAATAAATAGGATTTATAGAGAGAGTGAGTAGAGAGAGAGAAAGAGAGAGAGAGAGAGAGAGAGAGAGAGAGAGGGGGGGGGCTTGGGACACGTAAGGAAATAAATTAGGTTAACGACATCTTAGGGGGCCAATAAACAAAACGTTAACCGTACAGTTGGATCACGAAGAGGGTCGAGGGTTGGGGGAGGTGGGTGGGGCGGGCTGGCGTTGTTGCTTGGTTGGGGGGGGGGGGAGGGGAGGGGAGGATAGGGTGGGGGACGGTTGCAATCTCTATATATCCGAGACGACGTATTTTCTCTGCGACTCTTAATCCGTCTAATGAATTCCTCGCCTTGTAATGATCTTCCCTCCGTCGCTGGTGATGAGTTGAATGACAACTCCTTCTTCGTAGGGTCAGTGTCTGTCTGTCTGTCTGTCTGTCCTCGTAATCCGAGAAGTGAAAGGGAAATTGCAGCTTTTTGGAAGAGCTGTTTACGCGTAGTTAGTCTGGGTGCCTATTTTTCGGTGTTTCTCTAATGCAGGTGCCATTTTTTTTTTTGGGGGGTGGGGGGGGGGCTCGCTCTTGTTTGCCTTTCAGTGTCGTAAGACGCTGTTCGTCTCTCTCTCTCTCTCTCTCTCTCTCTCTCTTTCTTTTGCTCTCTCTCTCTCTCTCTCTCTCTCTCTCTCTCTCTCTCTCTCTCTCTCTCTCTCTCTCTCTCTCTCTCTCTCTCTCTCTCTCTTGTTACGCCTGTTCAACCACAATTTCAGTACGTCTTCCATAGCCACCCTCCTTCTCTCTCTCTCTGTCTCTCTCTGTCTCTCTCTCTCTCTCTCTCTCTTTGTTCAACAGCAGTTTCAGTGCTTCTGCAATAACCTCCCTGGTTCCCCCTCCTCCTCTCTCTGTCTTTGCGTTCAATTGCATTTTCAATGCCTCTACTATAGCTTCTCTCTCTCTCTCTCTCTCTCTCTCTCTCTCTCTCTCTCTCTCCATTTGGATTGGATTGTCGTCACGAATATATTTTTATAATGAAATGTAATTTGGATTATATCATCATCATCATCATCATTATCATAGCATCGACTTCTCCTAATTACGAAAAGAGCACAACGTTTCGGCATTAGCATTATAATTATCATGGAAATGAGTTTCGCCCAGTCTTACTTGCCTAAGTCTCGTTGTATGCGATTAATACGATGCACTACTACGAGCGAAGTGGGAGGACTGTCTCTTTTTATTATTTAATGATTTCAAGTTCTGTTACCGAAGCTTCAGTATAAGCGTCGTCGATGGATTTGCCGATGTCATATATCGCTCACACTCACTGAGTAACTGCACTGACGGTGCAAGTTCTATTACGTATAAGTAAACATACGCACACACACACACACACACACACACACACATATATATATATATATATATATATATATATATATATATATATATATATATATATGTATATATATGTGTGTGAGTGTTGTATATTATAATATTATATATCTGTTATAATAATTATTATATATTATTTATATATATATATTATATATCGATAAATATATTACATAATGGGTGATATACATATGGGTGATAAATAAATACATGATATACTATTAAAAATGGAGTATAAGAACAATACACACACACACACGAATACAAACCTACAAGATTCATTACCTTCTAATCTCCACCTATACACAATGCGTGTGTGTTTGTGTGTACGTATGTATGTATGTGTGTGCGTATATGTGTATGTTAGGGGTAGTGCAATGACCCCATCAGAAAGCTATGAAGCTTTCTGAATTGCAAATCGTAAATATTTTCAACCCAAGCTGACGGGCGTGAAAGAGAACAGAAATCTAAGGATGATTTGGTGGAAATCGTCGTGAATATTAACGAGGTTTCTCTGGATGTGTCAACTGAGTATCCAAGTCGAACAGAAAAAAAGTGACGAACGCTCATTCTCTCCGCTAATTTTTTTTTCTTGCTATGCAATGCAGTGTGCTGATGTTTAGTACGTTCTTTAAAAAATACTCCTAATCCAGATCAGAGTAGCGTGGTTACGACCGTTATTCAAAAAGGAGATGCCTTAACAAAGGAAATAAAGCGAAGATTAGTACTAATCACTCACAGTCGTTATAGAATAACTGCGAATAGAATGCTAAGCTGGTCTGCGGAAAACAAAAGCGAAACGCCACTTTTTGGCGATCGTCCAGATTTCCTCGGTCTCAGCGGAGATAA
>NC_087204.1:22356727-22361727 GCF_015104395.2 Macrobrachium nipponense | reverse complement strand
TCTCTCTCTCTCTCTCTCTCTCTCTCTCTCTCTCTCTCTCTCTGTCGAGATCATTTGAATAACAATAAAGCGAAATGAAATGAGATTCGGCGGAAAACGTTGAAGATGAACTCTCTCTCTCTCTCTCTCTCTCTCTCTCTCTCTCTCTTCTCTCTCTCAGTTTTCTGAATTATTCTTAATTCCTCTCTCTCTCTCTCTTACTCTCTCTCTCTTTCAGTTTTTCTGAATTATCTCTATCTCTCTTAGTTTTTCTGAATTATCTCTCTCTCTCTCTCTCTCTCTCTCTCTCTCTCTCTCACACACACACAGTTTTTTTATCTCTCTCTCTCTCTCTCTCTCTCTCTCTCTCTCTCTCTCAGTTTTATATCTATCAGTTTCTCTCTCTCTCTCTCTCAGTTTTTATATCTATCAGTCTCTCTCTCTCTCTCTCTCTCTCTCTCTCTCTCTCTCTGTAACCTGGACCGATTCTTTTAGTCTCTTTCTCCATAGAGCCCATGAGAGGTCGATGTCGTCTCCTCTCTATCAGTTCGTCTTCGATCGCGAGATGATTAAAGAAAAATGATCGCTTACCAAATAATCTCTCTCTCTCTCTCTCTCTCTCTCTCTCTCTCTCTCTCTCTTCTCTTTCCCTTCTCCGGAGTGGAAATCTCCATAATTACTGGGGAAATCATTTGGGATTGTGTTGAGCAAACATAATGGTTTGGGGGAGGGGGGGGGGTGGAGGAGAGAGAGAGAGATCGGATGAAATGAGGAGAAGGGACTGAAAAACAGTAACAGAGAAGTGAATGGGAGAGACCGCGTAATTAAACATACAAAAACAGAATATCTGAATGATAAAAAAAAACTAAAGGAATAGCATATACAATATCTTGCAGCGTGAAAAGTGTTCTAACAAAAGTGATTGTGTGTACCTCATAGTGTGCAGTTAATATTGCAAAGAACAAAACACCTAAGAATTGTGGATGATATTATGAATATCCCTAGCAGACAGTATATAGTACACATGCATATATATATATGTATATATATATGTATATATACATATACATACATACGTACATACATATACAGGGCGAAAACATATTTTATCAAAAAAAGGAAAACAAAGGAAGATGTGTTTAACGTACATCTGTTTAACGTATATCTTTTTATGGGTTTAAATAACTTGGAACAAAATTACGATGAGAAACTTCTAACTTTTGTGGTACGCTCTGACTGTCAGAGTTTAGTAGTTGTGTTATTTCGCTTGCAGTTGTTTTACTTTTCGTTCTTCCGCTTAGATGTTGTTGCTGTTCTGGAAAAAAAAAAAAAAAATTATTTTCAAGGAAATGAAATGAATTGAAATGCAACTGAGTCTATGTATTTTATCTGGAAACAAAATAAAGGGAAATATTTTAGTTTCAAGGAAATGAAATGAATTCAAATGCATCTGAGCCTATGTATTTTATAGTACTTTTATTGCTGCCTCCTCCTTATGGTTTGTGGAGATCAAACATCCCAATAACAAAAAAATAATAAATAAATAAATAAATAAATGAATAGATAAAAAAATCTAATCCTATGTATTTTAGCGTATGTTTCCGCTGCCTTCTCCATATGGTTTGTGACGATCAGACTGAACGATGACACAAATAAAAAACAAAGCGTAATCGGACCTCCAGCTTACTGGGGACACGTGCAAGATTTTACCCGCTCTCATAATTTGTAAACATTATATTCCTAACTTTGAACGAGAATTAGAATGTGCTAAAATCTACGGTCAAACAGAGCATTGTTTCACCAACGAAAATTAAAATGAGTATGCTTTATTTTATAAGAAATAATTGTTTTATACTGTTTAACATGCACATTACTTATTTTTTACAATTTCATTCTAATAAATAAATCATAGATATCCTATCGTAAAATATCTGTAGCTTTAACTCAACGCGAAACACCTTTTTCAGACCTTTTTAGGCTCTTCTATAGACCTCTCCTACCCGCCCAACAATAACAACAAAATATAGTTTATACGCTTACTCCCGGAGTAAGCGAAAATCTGAGTAAAGAACACGACATTATGATAATTTTAAATCCTATCACCTTTTCCCACCATCGCCAGTGCCCAGTAAAAAATAAATAAATAAATGAATAAATAAATAAATAAAGATAAAACTAAAAAAAAAGAAGTCAGAGAATTACTGCTACAACTTGGCTGATAAAGGAGTCTGCCATCGTAAACAGAATCACATTCTTCGCGTCAATTAGCACGAAATGACAAGCGGGTACAAACTGTTTAAGAACAAGCGGCCATTAAACTTGTCGCGGAAGGCTTCGAAACGAAGGCATGTGTCGCTGTTAGGACATCCAGTTATCGAAGGACATTACCATCTTCATGAGAAAAGTTTGGCCAATAGGCTTCTCTTTAATGTGAGTGGAAACGTGGGATAATAACAATATTAATAATAATAATCCCTGATGACCTCGTATGTTTGAGGTAATAGATGTTGGAGGTTTTGCTCTCCTGAGAGAGGAATGATAAATTATATGAACGGCGTAGACAATGAATGGAAGTGGGTATGAAGTTAGTTACGTAAGTGTTATTAGGTTACTTATAAAATAATTGTAAGTGGTGTTAGGACGCACAGTATACTATTATGAAGAATAAGTTAAATAATTGCTAACGCTTCTCACGTGTTAATAATTTGTAAGATTTATACATTTCAGTTATAATGTCAGTCAAAAGGTTATGAGTATGTTATAGAAGACGGTGGTCTTTCTGAGCAGCTTTCTATTCTCTGTTAATTTGGGAAACCTCATTCAGGGTTTTTCAGACCATCAAAGGGATAAAGCGCGCTCATTTTCGACCAGGAAAGGCCCCTTCCTTGCATTAGTCTGGGATATGTTAGATAAATAAAAAGGAAAGTGACTTATTTACAGAAAAAATCCACCTAGTTTTGTAAAGACACGCCATGCAATTTGGTCTTTATTTCTACACCACACATCATCATTAGAAGGAGTCTCTCTCTCTCTCTCTCTCTCTCTCTCTCTCTCTCTCTCTCTCTCTCTCTCTCTCCCCACACACCAGAAGTTTGAATAGGTCGTAAAAACGGCACCTTAAAGATATTTGTGAGATTGCAAAGTAATCGCCTCACGAGCGCCATCACTCGACCAGGAAATCCTTTTTAAGTTCTTTCCTAAAGCGGCCTCTGATCGCTTCGCTTGGTATCCGATTCCTTATTGCATTTCCCACATATAAAAGCAAAAAAGATAAAAGAAAAGGCCAGTGTTCAAGAAGGACGGGAAGAGGTGGGAAGTGTTCGCTGAATCGTCTGTAACTTCTGATAGATGGTGTTGCCACTTTCTCCTCCTCCTCCTCCTCCTCCTCCTCCTCCTCCTCCTATAATGAATGGAAACTAGAACTGAAGAGACACAACACATCCCATTGTGGGAACTTCTTCACATACGAGATATGTGACACGTGGAATAAACTGCCACCAGAAGTTGTAAACAGCAACAGTGTGGAAGAGTTTAAAAGAAAGCTAGACAAAATCATTAGGACACTGTGAATGAGCAGTAAAACCTGCTCCTGGAAGAGATAAGTGAGCACACGATGTCTCCTCTTAGGATGGACTAATAAGTCTTTGAGACATCCTAATCCTTGTAACTCCTCCTCAAACAACGAAAGCTAGACAGAATCAATAGGAAGACACTGTGAATAAACGGTAAAACTTGCTCCTGGAAGAGATAAGGGAGCACATGATGTCTCCTCGGATGGATTAGTAAGCCTTTGAGACATCCTTATCCTTGTAACCCCTCCTCCTCCACCCCCCTCTCTCTCTCTCCCCCCCCCCCCCCCCCAAAGGGACGAGATAAAAGCAGCGGCATCGGGTTTGCCACATTCGACCCCCGGTTGTAAAAAGGAGGCTGAAAGGATCTTATTTCTGGCGTGTCGTCTCGAGCTTCTCCTCCGTAATGCGGGGGAGGGGAGGGGGGAGGTGGTTAACCCTCCCCGTTCCCCCCATCCCCCCACCCCCCCAACCCCCAATGAATTTCGTGGCAATAGACGTGGTCTGAATACCCTGCCCTTTTTCAGGGCGTCCGTGAGGGGAATGTCAAATGCGATATCATTTAGCGGATTTACCTTTCTCGCCCCGTTCATTTACATGACGGTTCGTGCATCGGCGGAATTTGACGAATATATATTTTCTTTTCACTGTTGGATGGACAACTATTGATTGAGGTCTGAAATAAATTTGATTGGGTATTCGATTTTATTTTCTGTATGCGTAATTTTATGATTTTTTTAAATTAAAGATTTCTCATTTTTTTATTAAAGATTTTGTAGCCTTTTTTATTAAAGATTTCTCATTTTTTATTAAAGATCTTGTAGCGTTTTTTATTTATTTACTTTTTCTAGCATCAAAATCATCTTTTCATTGGTTGCAAATACTTCGTTATTCAGTTCAGACATGAAACGTCTTCTGGGTATTAAATTGAATAAATCAATTTGCGTTGGTTAATGAGAATATCATTTTATTATCGACTCAACTTAATGTATATAACGCGTTTTGACCTAAAGGGGTTAGTGCCGTCACTGGCATTACTAAGGCTCCTTGCAACGTCCCCTCGGCCCCTAGCTGCAACCCCTTTCGTTCCTTTTACTGTACCTCCATTCATATTATCTTTCTTCCATCTTGCTATCCAACCTTTCGTGAAGATTACTTCATAGTGCAACTGCTTTGAGGTTTACCTCCTGTTACGCCTTTCGAACCTTTTACTCTGTTTGCCTTTCCAGCGCTGAATGACCTCATGGGTCCCAGCGCTTGGCCTTTGGCCTAAACTCTATATTCCAATCCATTCCTAACGGGAAACGATTTAAGAGTAGATGATTTCTATTAGCTAATCATTTTGTTGATAACTTATCATAATGCATATCACTAATTATCAATATTAAAAAAAAAAAACTGTATTTAAGATAATATAAACTTTTTCTGATTTTCCGTCTCATTTTGTTCATA
>NC_087204.1:22344253-22346227 GCF_015104395.2 Macrobrachium nipponense | reverse complement strand
CACACATATATATATATATATATATATATATATATATATATATATATCAATACTATATATATATATATATTCACGCAGCCATCGACGTCGCAGAGCATAGGTCTCGACACCGACGCTGCATCCATCCAGAGGCGATGTCCATTGTACACTGGAGTCATGAGATAGCACAGCCAGGGCCTAAACAATGTGGGGTTTTTCCAGGGTTCGAGTGACGCGGATAGGCACGTTTTTTTTGAGGGGGTTGTGGGGGGGGGGGGGGGGCGTGGGGACCAAGGAGAGATCGTGGAAAGGGGGGCGAGAATTCGGAGGTTGCGTTGTTTTTGTTGAGTTTGGATCCTCTTGTTTGTTTTCTCTCCGCTGGTAGTGTTCGATGTTTTTGTTTATTTGTGTTGAGCGCTTGCATATGCCGTCTGTGATGTTACTGTGTATTTTGCATGTGTAGTAAGTGTATTTCTGATCAGTGTAAGTTAACTGGTGTACTTTTAGAGGTTTATTCTTGTCCTCTGAACCGAAAACCTATTTTTATTTTGAGTAAAGCTTTCAGCATCTTTCGTTTTTCGAGAAAATTTCTCCAAATACTTGAACGTAACTACTTATACTTATATATGACAACTGTAAACTCATACTTATGTACGACAGCTGTAAATACGTTGTATGTTTTAAATTTGAATTGATATAGGACTGATTGTTCAAGATAATGTCCTAATACTAATCTTATTAACCATAAGCGTGAATGCCGAGCACTTGTCGTATGCCTCAGTTCGCGTCGGTAGTTTTTTCAGTATTGTAGGGAGAAGCATCCAGGATAGGTAAGGGTGTGAGTCTCGCATCCTCATCCCTAAATATAATATAATATAATTATATATTTATATTTATATAAAATATATATAAAACATGTATAGTGCTTTATAACTATATATATATATATATATATATATATATATATATATATATATATATATATATATATATATATATATAATTGTCTTCCGTGGCACTATGACTCCAGCAAATCCCCAGAGACTGATTTAGTGCGCTCGACCGTCTGGCCCAAGATTAATTGATTCGTCGTGTGCAGTGAACAACGCAAACATGTGCCATGTCGTTCAATTGCTGTGCAATGCTTGAGCTCACATGATTGGTGGTGACGTTTAAGTACTCGAAATACTGAATGGGCGAATGGCGTGGATAACCTTCTTGATTGAATAAATAAATTGGATTTTGCAGTTGTTGTTGTTTTTTTGCGTTAAATTGTGCTTGATATTTATTATTGTAACATTTTTATTAGTTTTTTTTTTATGTTTGTTAAAGATTTATTTCTAATATGATATTAATTTTGTTTATGCTTGGCTAGTTTGCAAATATGAATATTGCTATGGCAATGCATAATCTACCATAACATGAATAGCAAAATGTACTTGAAGGCCTATAAGAGAGAGAGAGAGAGAGAGAGAGAGAGAGAGAGACAGAGAGAGAGAGAGAGAGAGAGAGAGAGAGAGAGAGAGAGAGGTTATTCCTGCAAATCAGGCAAAAACCCGAAGCAATTTCACGAGACGCACGAAACATCATTTATAAGAACCGTAATTTTTTCCTTAAAGTCAATCATGACCACAAACTACCTGTTTGCCTTGGCAGACACTTCTGTCAAATGCGTCCCATCTCTTCGACTTGATTGACTGAAAACCTTTTGAGAGAGAGATGAGAGAGAGAGAGAGAGAGAGTAGAGAGAGAGAGAGAGAGAGAGAGAGAGAGTGTTGTTGAGAATCGTGAATGATAAAATTTAGGGTTCTTGGTTTCATGAGGGAGGCAGCGACTAAACGGATATATATATATATATATATATATATATATATATATATATATATATATATATATATATATATATATATATATATATATATATGTGTGTGTGTGTGTGTGTGTGTGTGTCGTGTATGTATCTATGTATATATGTATGTGTTTTTATCTACAAAC
>NC_087204.1:22229253-22339253 GCF_015104395.2 Macrobrachium nipponense | reverse complement strand
TAAGCTGGATGTTGTGTGATTACAGTGATATGAAGCCCCACGTATTGTGTTGAGAGAGAGAGAGAGAGAGATGAGAGAGAGAGAGAGAGAGAGAGAGAAGAGAGAGAGTGCACGGTTGGTGATGATTTTTCTCTCTGACAAAATACACACTTATATATATATATATATATATATATATATATATATATATATATATATATATATATATATAATTTGTTGTATATCACTATGTCTGTGTATTATGATTATTCGTGAGATATGTTTACTGACATATAACAATGAGGTAGTGAATATTGATACTCCCTTTTGTATTCTGGTGGACCAATCGTTTCCATTATATCACATTTGAATTTGTCATGACCATGAGATTAAACACACCATTACTTTTACTTTCATATATATTATATATTTCGCTCATTTCGCGGGAGAAAATACGAGTATTTATGAGGTACTTTAAGCCCGTACCACGGAAACGAACCTGGAATAATGGCGCTAAATTGATGAGTGGTTCATATTCCCTTCTGCTCGGTGGCAGAACCAGACGAATGCCAAAAATGAGGATTGCGCGCGCACGCACGCATTTGGATAGATGGTCGGATAGATATCGTTAAGTGCGGTTGATCGCCGGGAGTTGAGTGCCGGTTGATCGCTGGGAGATTTGGAGCCCCCATCAAAAAAAAAAGAAAAAAATCCGGGTGAAATATCGCCAGGGCCAATATGACACGTGGCCCCCGTTTTAGACACCAATCCCGGCAGAGAGAGAGAGAGGCGATCCGGCCTCCAGTGGCAACTGTCAGCAATTATCGGATTAACATAAAAGATGCGGATGTTGGGTCGGAAATCCAGAATTTATCTCATGGAACCTTTTAGCAATGGTCGGTTGCTTTCTGCTTTTGGGCGTCATATCCACAGATGCTGCTAAAAAGAAAGGGATAAAAAAAAAATAGAAACTTTGCAATGGTGACAGGTTTATTCGACGAAAGTGGATCGTTCCAGAGTTTCAGCATTTTGGCATGTTTGTGTTCTGGAGTTGCACTCGTTCATGAGCGCATGTTTTTATGCTCATGAGCTATTCGTTAATGAAAGAAAAATATGGATGCTGGGTTGGAGTTTTATATTTTTTTATTTTTTTAAGTTTTAGATTTAGTTACACAAACAGGTGACTAAAACTGACAACTTATGTCTCATTAATCTCCTTTGCCGTCGAGGTCGTATGTGCAAATATGGCCTACATGTATTTCAGTATATGTATATGCGGATATGGATTAGCCCACGTAACTTGCTGAAAGGGTTATATCTTTATATATGTTTGTAAATATATACAAATATATATGTCTGTGACCTAGCCCTCCGTGCAGATTTGTGTCGCCTACGGACGCTTTCTTATGAATGATACCGTGTTTGCAAATAACTCACGAAATTCCAGGTAGCCAAGTCAATAAGAATACGATTTTTTTTTCCAGGCATTCACGTAACTCCTTCTCCTCCGGCTATTACGCATTTCAATAACGTTCTTCTAACACCTGCAAATCTCCCCTAGTCGCTCCCATTACACTCGATGACGGATCGTGTAATTGCAGGTTCGGTAGCGATTGTCGATCTAATGAGGTTCTATTAAATCGTCCTTCATATTCTCGAAAGTCTGAACTATACAATTGACGTCGCGAGTGTCAGCTTCAAGTTTGTATTTCGTATATATTTTTTTTTTCCATCGGTGAATTATTATCACGCAATTCCCTCCCGTTCAATCGTCTTTTCTTATTTATGAAGAACCGAAATGGGCAGTTGACTTCACGAGTGTCAACGTGTTGTCCTCATAATGCGATATTTTATTTATATATATTTTCCGGCGACTTATTTTCGCGTCACGTGCGAAATGGCTGTAATGGTATTCTCGCGAAAATTTATTCCTTGGCAATTCATATCCTCGGAATTTATTGTGTTGCTCAGTTGGTGACATGTTGCAAAGGGGACGTTTGCAAGACGGGGAGAGAGAGAGAGAGAGAGAGAGAGAGAGAGAGAGAGAGAGATTTTGGATTACTATGGGGAATTTTCCACCGGAGGACTTGTAGACGCACATAGGAAAGAGAGAGAGAGAGAGAGAGAGAGAGAGAGAGAGAGAGAGAGAGAGAGAGAGAGACTGACTCCTCTCGCAAAATGTCGTGTGAGCGATTGTGTGCAAGATGGCGTAAACAGTTCCTGGAACGTGGAGACCAAAATCAATTATGTCTCTCACACCACTATATTACCAAACCTGCATTAGCGATCACGAATACGGGACGGAACCGTGTGGGTTACCGCAGCGTCGTCGTCGGCTGCGGGAGGTACCCTCGAATATGGACGGGGCCTAGAGGCGCCTAAATGCTGACGGGGCGACAGTCAGGGAGCCACCAGGTGCCACTCGAAGGCGGATATCGGGGATTAGGTTAAGGTCAACCTTGAGAGGAATGTGACGTTCGGTTCGTTAATGCTTGAAATGGCTACTGTCGTAAGCCGGGGATCTGTACCAGTTATTAACTGGTTATTGAGATATTTTGTTTATTAATAAAAGTATCCTTTCATTTCAGAGGTACTCTGTGATATTTGACATAGATTTTACGCAGTAAAAAAATCTACATTAATAAAAGTATACTTTCAATTTATAAGTACTCTGTGATAATTTTATATAAATTTTATGTAGTAAAAAATATACATTAATAAAAGTAATCATAAAAACACTGTGACATTGATAAATATATATATATATATATATATATATATATATATATATATATATATATATATATATATATATATATATATATATATATATATATCTATATATATATAATATATCTTTTTTTTTTAAGAATTAGTTCACATATAAATTCATACAAATCTGGGCGCCTTTTTATCTATTCATATAATAATTTACGTGTCAATTGGAGATAATCGAATTATCGTACACCAGCTTCATTAACATCAAACGGCCATTTCTGGACCTAATTGCACTGACACAAATATCGTTGCATGCACAGTCCAATTCTACCTAGAAGTGCGTTGTAAATATTGTGGAGGACATTTTTTTTTTTTTTTATGGTGCAGGTATGAAATTTCATTATGTAAAAGCAAGGAGGCATTGGGCGATGTCCTGCCGGGCTAACATCTTCTTTAATGTCACCGGTTCCCATGATAATATTTCGAATGGAATATCGTAGACCGGTGACAATTCATACTCCGAAGTGTTCGTTTCACACGCAGGTCTTCTTGGCGTCTGGTAATGTGTTCATTTCCAGTCGTGGTTCGAACGTCATTTATTATTATTTTTCTCCTGTTCGTCAAGCCAGGAATTAAAAGATGGTCAGGGAAATTGAGTCTGGTATATATATATATATATATATATATATATATATATATATATATATATATATATATATATATATATATATATATATATATATATACATACATATATTTTATATATATATATATATATATATATTATATATATATATATATATTCTTATATATATATATAAATAGTTATATATATATCTTATATATATGTATATATATATGTATGTATATATATATACATACATATTTATATATATATATATATATATATCTATATATAATATATATATATATATATATATATATATATATATCACTATCTGCAGTATGATCCTCAAACATCACTTCAGGAAAGCCGAAGACACATGGATGTTATAAAAGAAGATTTATTCATTAAGAACGTTTCGCACATGACTATGTGCATCATCAGTCTGCAAAATGACAAAATAATAACATTAAAAATACTAAAAATACACAGGATTCTTAAAATGACAGATATAGTTGAGCAGAAGAGCAACCACCGTTTAACGATGGCGGAATGAGTCTTTTTAATATATAATGACTCTAGGTAGTCAGATAATCTGCATCCTTAAAAGACTCAATCCATCGTTAAACGGTGGTTGCTCTTCTGCTCAACTATATCTGGCATCGTCTTTGGAGGTTTGTGTTCCTTCTTTGGTCATTCTATCTTCTTCCTTTGTACCTGAAGGTTGGTGTAACAGGAGTTGTTTTTACTTTGCTTCTTTTTTTGGGCTTTTAAGAATGTTTTAATTGTCATTTTAAGAATCCTGTGTATTGTAGTTTTTTATGTTATATTTTGTCATTTTGCAGACTGATGATGCACATAGTCATGTGCGAAACGTTTCTTAATGAATAAATCTTCTTTTAAAACATCCATGTGTCTTCGGCTTTCCTGAATTTATATTTATATATATGAATGTGTATATATATATATATATATATATATATATATATATATATATATATATATATATATATATATACTCTCAGTCATGATTTCATTCCATATTTTGCCGATACTTCCGTAACAAAATCCCTGCAAAAAAAAAAAAAAAAAAAAAAAAAAACCACCCCACCGTAGAGCTCTTCGAATGCAAACCTCTTCTCGTCGTGATCGGAGCGCGCAATCTATTTTCGATTTATTGGATCAAGCGTTATAGACTTGACTGATACATAAAAGCAATTTCGAAAACGGATCCGGAAAACGAAACTTCATACGTGAAAAAGGGCACTTTCGCCATTCATACTTTATTTGTATTTTTTTCTCCTTTTTTTTTTTTTTTCTTTTAGGGCCAGCCGAGTTTTATGACAGGATTGAAATGAATGGAATTCGGAAATCCGAGTATTTCTCCTTTCGCTTGCGTGGACAAATGGAAACACTCATACACCAGTATATAGTATATAAGTATGTATGTATATATATATATATAATATAATATATATATATATATATATATATATATATATGTAGTATTTATATTTTATATACTTATATATATATATGTGTATACACATATTTATATATATATCGTTGAGAGAGAGAGAGAGAGAGAAAACATTTGTACTTATGCCTGTAATTCCTCCCGTGCATGTATGTAATGGAATACGAAAGACATTATTATTATTATTATTATTATTATTATTATTATTATTATTATTATTATTATTGTATAAATGTTAAAATAAATCCGCAATAATACATAAAACAGTAATTCCTAAAGTGCACGAAAGATAACTAACAATCCAGTATTTTTATTTTTATTTTTTATTCCCGAAGCGGCCATCAGAAGCCTAACTTTCACAGGAGGTTATATTTATACAAACTTGTTATCACTGACATTTTCTACTATCTACCCTTCAAGAACATGTAATTACTTTTAAAAATCACTATTACCATTAGTGTGATAGTTTAATGAATTTCATTCACCCAATTATCGTTATTACCTGCAGTCGTTAGAAACGAACGACTTAGTTTATTGCAGATGTTCTCGGAGTGTTCCCTTGCAGATGTTCCGGGAACGTCTGTAATAAACAGCTGTTGATGATGACAGAAAGCGCGTAAGCATCTTGCGAATGAAATATTGGAGTATTATTATGATTGGAGTATTATATTACTTGTCCTGCAACTCATCATTCTTGTACGATTTGCGAGAGTGAGACCATTTGTATAAATAATGACTTCAGTTATTATTATTGTTATTATTATTGTTGTTATTTACAGTCGCGATCAATTGATGGCTTCATTTATCATTAGTATGATTAATCTCTCTCTCTCTCTCTCTCTCTCTCTCTCTCTCTCTCTCTCTCTCTCCAGGTCGAGGAGGTCATAATCGCCGCTGTTTCGTTGTCTTGACTCCGAACAGCGAAACTACAAATCTATATTTGGTTCGATCGCCCGAACACATAGCAGATTGAGGGAGTCTTTCTGATGCCATTGTTCGCACGAACAATAGGCCCTAGCTTTGTTCACGAGGGAATCATTAAAGTTACTCTTATGGGAGGGAAAAAAAGGAAGCCTGTCTGAATGGGCGATTATCGCTAATCACCGTCGGACCTCTTGAGTTTTTGATTGGCTTTTTGCGTTTGTGTGCATGTGTGAATGATGTTTTTTTTCAGTGATTTTGAATTTGTGTGATGTATCGGTTTATGCATTTACATGTAATTTAGACGATGTCTGTATAATGTACGTATGGTTTTTCGACGTTTTTATAGTTTTTAAATTTAATTTTTTATCATGCATGTATGAATGTATGTATGTTTTTTCCGATGTATATACGTATGACAAATAATTTCTGATTGCAAATGCATGAATAGAAAAAATATTTTTTCCTACTGATACGTATTTATACACATATATATGTTATTGATAGTGTCAGCATATATAAATATATTTTTCATTTTTGTATATATACTCTGTATCGTGCAGGCGTACCGACAAAAGCTTGAATATATGAATATATGAGTGTGAATTTTTGCAGAGAATGGTGAGAAATGAGACGAGAATCTCCCTCCCTCTCACTAGAATTAGCAGCAATTTTTCTTTTCGTCTCTTAAAACACAATATTTTTTCCCCTTAAAATAATCTCGCTTAAACGACGATTCTCATTTTAACTGTCTCGTGGCAGACAGACGGGAGCCACTTGGAATCTAATTAGTGGACTCTAGGTAATAAAGTTGAGAAATGACTAATTCATCAAGATAATGGACATCTTCTGTTTGTGTATGTGTGTGTGTTTGTGTGCGTGTGTGCAATAGCCTCTCTCTCTCTCTCTCTCTCTCTCTCTCACACACACACACACACACATGGGAAGGTGTTTTTAATTGTAATATTTCATTCATTTTGTTCCGTTTCTTTATTATTTTTTTAAGTGAAATTTTTTTATATATAAATTATATATGATTTGGATGCTTGAGGTATTTTTGCGAATCTTTCTTTATCCATCAGCATTCTTCAATTAGTGAATTGGGGTCTGAAGGTTTGAGAAATCACGATATTATCTATATATATATATATATATATATATATATATATATATATATATATATATTATTTATGTTATATTTATGGATGGATTTTTTCACCACTCAAAAAGACAGGTTTGTTTTGGGCGGTTGGGGTCGTTGGGGAATCGTGAGACATAGCCAGTTCATTTATAACCAGGAAAGGAATTTTTTTAACCAGAGTGGAGATATTTCAAATTATCTGATATTCATAATATTAATTTTTTTCATGAAATTCCCTTTTGTGGTAGGTTGATATCCCCCCCAAATTTTTTTATACTCAAGCTTACCTCTTGTAACCATTTTGTCACCATATTAGAAAAATAAAATAAAATACAATAATATAGAGCTGGTAAGTCGGGGAAAAAGCCTTAGGGCAAACTGGGACAAACTGAAAATGAGATTACGGGCATTAGGTCTTACGTTTAAATTGAGAGAGCGTGAAAATGGCTGCAGAATAAATGACAAATTCAAATATGGAGGGCGAAAATAGACAGGAGAGGGGAACAGAACGATGAAAACAAAATTACTTTATTTGCCCATATTATTATGACTGGATTGGCGCGCTTAGGCCCAACTCCAAATCAGGTTATGGCATGTCCTTTTTTTGAGGGGGGGGGGGGTGGGGGGGGGGGTGGCGGACCATAGGAGGGGAGAGGAGGTATTCTTTCAGTGATTCATATTCTTGCCGTGAGAATCACAGCCCCTTCCCCCATCTTCTTCCTCCTTTCTTTTTGTGATAGGGATGGGAGATCATCTACCTTCTATTTTCCACCGTAAACCCCGTTGGAGAGGGGGTTTGGGGTTGGGCTAGGGCTGTCAGTGCACTCAGGTGGTACATTGTAGGCACTACTTACGATACTTTGTAGGACCCCTTCAGCCCCCTAGCTGCAACCCCTTTCAATTCCTTGAGTCTGCTGTGGTCGTGGAAGGCTTGTCGCAGGCGCTCTATTTCTTCCACCGTGTTGGCACTGATGAAAGTGCTCCTATGTACGTCGATATATTGACGACACCTTCATCAGTGCCAACACGGTGGAAGAAATAGAGCGCCTGCGACAAGCCTTCCACGACCCACAGCAGACTCAACTTCACCATCGAGCATTGCCGTGACCGTCGCCTCCCCTTCCTTGACGTTCTCGTCGGGCACAAGAAGAACGCTTCGTAACCACAAGTGTATACGAAACCCACGACCTGGGGCATGTGCCTGAACGGCGAGAGCGAGTGTCCAGAGAGATACAAACGCACTGCAATCAGCGCCTTCATCAAGAGAGCTCTCTCACACTGCTCTTCGTGGAAGGACACGCACACTGAATTAGAACGTGTTGCCCAAGTTCTAATTAACAACGGGTATTCCAACCGGGACATCGAAAAAGCCATTCGCAGAAACATCGATAAGTGGTACCAGCAGGAGCCTCGCCCCGTCGCCCTTGAAGACGTCACTCTCTTTTACAAGGGAGTATTTCACAAGAAATACAAAGAGGATGAGCGAGCCCTTCGTAACATCATCGAAAGGAATGTCTCCCCGCACGGACCCTGCGAAAAAAGTAAAATTGATCATTTACTATAAAAGCAAGAAGACCAGTGGCCTGATTATGAAAAAACAACCCAGCCCCTGTGATGCAGGACCCTCTCAAGAAAACTAACGTTGTCTACCAATACAAATGCCCTGTCCGGGAATGCCCCGGCGCCAACATTGGTATGACAACGATTGCGATTTTCCAAGAGGATATCCTGCCACGCTCAGGAAGGCGCCATCCATAATCATGCAAAAACGTCCACAATACCAGGATAACTCGGAAGGACATTATTCCTAATATTGTATTATCGATAAGGCAGCAGACCACCGTCGCCTCCGCCTCTTAGAGGCCCTACACATCGGAAGGAGAGACCCAGCCTTAACACAACTCAAGAGACTTCACTCCTCCCGACGGTGGCACGTAGGGCGCTGCCCGCCGGCACCATAGAGCCGATCGAACGGACCAATCAGGTGCCCCTGCCCAATACTATGGCTTCCCAGTCTCCACGTCCGCACGCGAAGAGCAGTGCGAGCTTCCACCTCTGCAAGACGGCTTGACTCAAGGACTTAATCCTCTGTTCAGCCAATGAAAACGCAGCGCCCATCAGACAGAGCACCTAGGACACAATAATACCGCCGAAACGACCCCATTCCAATCAGTTCACGCTCACCTTTCCTTGAAAATGACCGATGATACGGTTGGAACGTTGGAATTCCATTACTAAGATTTGTTAACCACTTTTGTTATCATAACAATAAATTAGTATTTTTAGAAACATTTCTTTAACCAAGATATGAACATCGGCCAGCTATTAGCAAATATCAGCCCTGATGAGAAGAGAATAAATAAGAAGAATTGAAAAGACCATATATAAAATCAATTCCACTGATGCTGCCATCATCTTTAACAAAACATGTTTAAGAGAGGGTCTCCTACCTTCATATACTACTCTAAAGTAAGTAATAATAATAATAATAATCGGCGCAATACTCACCAGTGTAATAGCAGAGAGAAAGCAATTATTAGAAAAATAGAAAAGACTATATACAAGTTAAATGCAGCAATATCTTTCAGTAAGACTTGTTTGAAAGAGGGTCTCCTTCCAGTGAATATTAATATAGTAATAATAATAATAATAATAATAATAATACTGTTGAATAAAATGGCAGATTTAAGCAAATTGTAATCTTAAACATTATCTTTTCTGTTTTTCTTATTACTCGCTTCTCTGACTCAGGGATACTTCTTAATAATTGGCCAAAATTCGTATTTGGAGAAATCTAGATAATGCTGAGTGGGATAATACCAACACCGACGACAACCCCTGCTTGACCTGGACCTGAGATCCGCCATTCCAGTACACCGATATACTGATAATGCCAGTATTGACGGCAATATTCTGTTCTAAATAAAATATCACATTCAGCATTGTTTAGATTTCTCCCAATATGAATATTGGCCAATTATTTAGAAGTATCGCTGAGCCAGAGAAGCGAGTAATAAGGAAAAATAGAAAAGTTAACATATAAGATTATTTCGCTGAATTCTGCCATTTCATTTTGTTTAAAAGAGGTCTTCTTCCAAATGATAATAATAATCTAATGACGATAAAATATAGTTCTGTTAAAGTGGAATTGATTTTATATATGGTCTTTTCAATCTTAATATTATAAAATAATAAGGATTGAAAAGACCATATATCAAATCAATTCCCAACTGATGCTGCCATCCTCTTTTAACAAAACATATTTGAGAGAGGGTCTCCTTCCTTCAAATAATAATAATAATAATAATAATAATAATAATAAAATTTGGGACACCAGAGTTGAAGAAGAAAGAGAGGGAAAAAATGGATAAGTATCAAGATCAGAAAATAGAAATAAGAAGGATATGGGATATGCCAGTGGAAATTGTACCCATAATCATAGGAACACTAGGCACGATCCCAAGATCCCTGAAAGGAATCTAGAAAAAACAATGATGCGAAATAGCTCCAGGACTGATGCAGAATAGTGTGATCCTAGAAACGGCGCACATAGTAAGAAAAGTGATGGACTCCTAAGGAGGCAGGATGCAACCCGGTACCCACACTATAAATACCACCCAGTCGAATTGGAGGACTGGATAGAGCAAAAGAAAAAAAATAATAATAATAATGCCGTTTTGTAGTTATGCGAGAACTTATCCTAATAATGAAAACTAACGATAACTTAATGCAGTAGGAAAGGTGCTATTTCATTCTCTCCTCCCTGAAACGACCCCTTCCCATTCTCCATCTCCCCCCCCCATAACCCCCCCCTCCCCCCCCCACCCCACCCCTCCACCCCTTCCTCCACGACAAAGACCGTCACATGCAGCCCTCTCCGCTGTCTCCTCACCTTCCTCTCGCTAAAGGTCCCCATTATTCAAATGACCCAGCGTCCCAAAAACGCTTAGGGAAAAGGTCCCTCCAGCAAAATTTGGGAAACTGTTGACTTTGCCGGGTCGGACGTAAACAGGTAAAGCAGGAGAGTGCTTCGTGATGTGGATATGCTTGAAGGCTGCTGGTGGTGGTGGTGTTGGTGTTGGAGAATGGGTGGTTGGTGGGGGTGGGGGGTGGGTGGGAGGTGTTTGTTTACGTTTTGGCTGGGGATAATGGTTGGAAGGAGGGAGGGTGCTTAAATAGATGATCCAAATTTTATGTTTATTTTTTTTTCATTTATTTTTGTGTGTGTTAATTCTGCTTTGGTGGTGTTGGTGTTGATGTTGGTGTTGGAGAATGGGTGATGGTTGGGGGGCGGGGGGAGGAGGTTGTTGTTTACGTTTTGGCCGGGCGCGATGGTTGATAGGAGGTAGAATGGATAAAAGATGATCCATATTTTATTGGGTGCTTTTTTTTTTTACTTCATTTTGGATGGGTTTATTCTGCATTGGCGTATGTGGGTAATGGTGGGAGATGCGGAGAGATGACTATTACCCAGTCGTCGGTAAGAATGGTTTGACAGTGAAAAGAGGAAATGAAAATCTTAACGGTATTTTATAATAATAATGTTTAATTCAATACCGATGTATTTTTAGTAACAGAGGCGACGAAAACGACACAATAGCATCAACAACAACAACAACAACAATAATGATATCGATAAAAATAGAATAAGAAGAAGAAGTAATAATCGAAGAGGTAATAACAAAAGAAAAAGAGGTATTAATATAAGAAGACGAAAAAGTAGTAATTGAAGAAGTAATAATAAAGGAAGTAATAACAGAAGAACAAGAGGTGATAATAGAAGAAGAAGAAGAAGGAAAAGGAGAAAGGAAGGAGTAATAATTGAAGAAGGTAATAATAGCAGAAGAAGAAGAAGAAGAAGAAGAAAAAGAAGTAATAATTGAAGAAAAATTAATAATAGAAGAAGAAGTATTAACACGAGAAAAAAAAGAGGTAATAATAGCAAAAGAAGAAGAAGAAGAAGAAGAAGAAGTAATAGTGGAAGAAAAAGTAATAACAGAAGAAGAAGTAATAACAGAAGAAAAAAGAGCTAATAATAGCTGAAGAAGAAGAAGAAGAAAAAGAAGAATTTAAGAAAATTAAAAAATTAATAATAGAAGAAGAAGTAATAACAGAAGAAGAAAAAGAGGTAATAATAGAAGAAGACGAAGAAGAAAAAGAATTAAGTTTTTTTTTCAGCAACCCTCAGGCCCCCGGGTGGCTAAAACCTCCGAAGACCTTTTAATTGGCCGGAACACGTTGCAGACCGCCGCGCCATCCCATCCAGTCCCAAGTTTTAGAATTAACCCCGGCAACTTTTTTTTTCTTTTTTTTTTTTTTTTTTTTTTTTTTTTTTTTTTACAGGAGTATTGAAAGTGAATTACAGAACTACTTACCGACAGAGAATGGAAATTTTCGAGTCGGAAAGAAGCATTTAAAGAAATGTTTATAGTTTTACTGAGTACGAATAGGAGTATTTTAAAAAAAAAAAAAAAAAAAAAAAAAAAAAAAAAAAAAAAAAAAAATGTTTATAGTCTTACTGAGTACGATTAAAAGCATTGAAGGAAACGTTTATAGCCTTATTGAGTACGAAAAGAAGCATTTAAAGAAACGTTTATAGTTTTACTGAGTACGATTAAAAGCATTGAAGGAAACGTTTATAGCCTTATTGAGTACGAAAAGAAGCATTCAAAGAAATGTTTATAGTCTTATTGAGTACGAATATATAAGTATTTAAAGAAATGTTAAGTCTTATTGAGAACGAAAAGAAACATTTAAAGAAATGTTTATAGTTTTACTGAGTACGAATAGAAGCATTGAAGCAATGCTTTTATTGAGTATGACCAAAAGCATTGAAGGAAATGTTTATAGTATAATTGAGTACGAAAAGAAGCATTTAAAGAAATGTTTATAGTTTTACTGAGTACGAATAAGAAGTATTTAAAGAAACGTTTATAGTCTTATTGAGTACGAATAGAAGCACTGAAAGAAATTTGATAGCCACACTGCACCCTGATAGGATACGGAAATAAAAATGTTCATCTATATTGAATGTGATTGAAATTATTCACTGGTAAAAGATGAAAATGGAAGAATATATTGTGAATGGAGTGAGGGTTTTATAGTTACAGTGACTCGGTGCACCCTAGCTGCAAACTCTTTCATTCCTTTTACTGTACCTCCGTTCATATTCTCTTCTACCATCTTACTTTCCACCCTCTCCTAACAATTGCTCCATAGTGCAGCTGCTAGATTTTCGTCCTGTTACCCCTTTCAAACCTTTTCGCTTACTCGGGGAGTAAGCCTTCAAACTACGTCGTTGTTGTCGTTGTAGGGGGGTAGGAAAGGTCTACGTTGAGCCTAAAAAGGTCTGAAAAGTGCGCTTGGCGTTGAGTTAAAGATACAGGAATTTTAAGATAGGATATTTATGATGTATTGATTAAAATGAAAATCTGAAAAAATGAATAATATGCATGTTAAACAGTACTAACAAATTGTTTCCAATAAAATATAACGGATTTATTTTAATTTTTACTCTCAATTTCCATTCCGTGCTGAATGACCTCACAGGTGCCAGCGCTTGAACTCTGGCATAAATTTCATATTCCATTCTATGTCCGCGTCGAGGATGAATTGAACTATTTAAGGATGAAGGATGTAAGCTTTATGTAACCGCATTGACATGAAATAAGCTATTGACGGATGGAGGATAAACTCCTCGTCTTTTTGACACTTGTAAACAGTGGCGGATCTAGAAACCCTTCATTGGGGGGTGGGGGTTGGGGGGGGCGCGCATTTAGGATTACCATATATATGCAATATATTTATTTATATATACATACGGGTCATATATATCAATATTTATACACAATAGTAGTTGTTGTTGCTGAAATAATCAATAACTAAGCAAAATTTTGCTTCTAAGGATTTATTGAAAGAAAACAACGTTCTGTTGTTTCATATCCATGGTGGGTGGGGGCCACCTGAACAGGTCCTCCTCCCCCTTAACCCCCCCCCTTAAATCCGCCACTGCCTGCAACAACACCGATTTGCCTCAAAAGAGAGACACCGATTAAGCGTCATTGACGAATTGGATAGATATTTGTAACCGCTATCTATTTCAAAGGATGGCTGATCCGGCGTCATTTATGAAGATGAATTGACGGATTTTTCTATTTATATATAATATATATATATATATATATATATATATATATATATATATATATATGAGAGAGAGAGAGAGAGGAGAGAGAGAGAGAGAGAGAGAGAGAGAGAGAGAGGCAGGCAAGCAGGCTCTTGGCAATAGCGTTGGAACGAGTCTCACAGAAACGGACCATTGGCTGGATTTCCCCCCGTCCACTGCTTTTGATGCTTCGGATTTTGGATTTTTTTTTTTTTTAATGCTTTTGATGCTTTTATTTCTCATATGCTTTGGGTATTCTAAATCTCGTCTGAATGGACGATGCTATGACACGGCTCCACCGGCGTAATTATTTCTCTGGATAGCTTAGATTTGAATGTGAAGTTTTTATTTTCATTATTATTATTAGTGCGGAGATGACTGCGGTATTAATATGAATGTATTATTATTATTATTATTATTATTATTATTATTATTATTATTTATTATTATTATTAGTGCGGAGATGACTGTATTATTATTATTATTATTATTATTATTATTATTATTATTATTATTATTATTATTATTATTATTATTATTATTATTATTATATAATTTTAAAATAGATAATTGCTGTTTTAAAAGGGAGATCCAGAATGCTAAACTGTTTTTTTTTTATTGATTTTAGACTTTTAATCTTTAAATCATGGAATAGAGAAAACCATAATTATTCAGTTTTATTTTTCTGTTTTGTACGAAGGCAATGCTCATTTAAATTCTAATTTTGCGGTTTGTGAAATAAGTTATTCCTGAAAAGCTCCGCTGAAAGTGACTGAATAAGTTTAGCTGTTTCCATCACATTGCAGGAAAAAAGGGGGATTTATTTACGTATATAAATACATTATCGAACAATTTCTCCAACTTCAGGAACCAGATGTAGAGATTGATCCCCATTTTTTAAATTTAAATTTTTTTTCTAAATTAGGCAATCACAAAATCAATTAGATTCCAAAAACGGATTTATTTACGTATATAAATACATTATCGAACAATTTCTTCAACTTCAGAAACCAGATGTAGAGATTGATCCCAATTTTTAAAATTTAATTTTATTTAAATTAGCCAATCACAAAATCAATTAGATTCCAATAAAGAATCGGACTTCGCTTATTGAATATGAATAATGCATTCGTGGTTGGGATGTGTATGTATAGATAAACTCCTCGTCATTTGCAGTTTTCCAAATTGTTTCGCTTTCGTACCGTCGTTTAAGAGTACTGGAGCTGGAGTTTACGATATGGTGGTGGTTGGTGACCGCTAATTATGGGACGCGAGGGATACATTTTGAACTTTCGTGGATCATCCGATAGGAATTTTAAGTTTGTGTGTGTGATTTTTTTCCCCCGTTTTCGACAAATCCTAGATATGAGCTTTTGGAAATTTGCCTCTAAAGAGAGAGAGAGAGAGAGAGAGAGAGAGAGAGAGAGAGAGAGAGAGAGAGAGAGAGAGAGAGAGAGAGGTTTTATGACTATCAGGTAACCAGCTGACAAAATATTAAAAGAGAGCGTACGAGTGTTTCTATTCTGGCTTCGAAAGTACCGGAATAGAAGAGAGAGAGAGAGAGAGAGAGAGAGAGAGAGAGAGAGAGAGAGAGAGAGAGAGAGAGAGAGATAACAAAACTCAGGTTTAGAAAGTTTATGAAGTGATATAGAAGTGAATGAAGCTATTAGGAAAAAATAATTATACACGGATAATTATATAAAAAAGAAGGCACACGCTAATCAGGAATAATTAATATACTTGATAAAGGATAATAATTAATGAAAGCGCGTGAAATGATGAAAATCTGGTCTCGTGACGAAAGAGGTATAAATGGAGAGAAGCAATGGAGCGATTTTGGCAATAAATTGCTCAACCCATCGAGTTATAAGCCCTTTAAACTTGTAAGCCGCTAATGGAAGCTGTTTTTCCGGCCGGGGAAAATGAATCTGTATAACAACGTTATGGGGGCAAATTAACTCTGTCTCTTCGTTTTCCTTTTGTGTTTTTAGTAAGTTTATTGATTTCTCTTCGTAATTCAAGCGATCATTCAGTGAGGTTTCTCGTGAAATTTGTTCACTGAAATATTTTGAAGTAATGAGTAACCGCTTGATATAAAGGGGGTGGGGCCAGCAGTCTCATCCCTGAAGGCCTAGGGAGAACTGGAAGTGATCCGACCTCCAGCTTACTGGGGATGCTTGCAAGATTTTCCCGTAAGTTGTAAACATTATATTCCTAACTTAACGTAAATTAAAACGTGATAAAATCTACGGTCAAATAGAGTTGTTTCACTAACGACAATTAAAATAAATACGCTATATTTTATTATAAATCATTTTTCTCTACAGTTTAACATGCACCTTATTTTTTTTCTTTTTTATTCTAACGAATAAATCATAAATATCCTATCCTAAAATGTCTGTATCTTTACCTCAACGCAAAACTTTTTTCAGACCTTTTTAGACTCTTCCATAGACCTTTCCTACCCCCTAACAAGAACAAAAATACCAACAGCAAAGTAGTGTTTAGGCTTACTCCCCGAGTAAGCGAAAATATTCTCACGTAAGGCTGAAACGTCTGTCTATTTTTATTCATTCATGATTTTAGAAAAACAAAACATACTCTTAATGCGTTAGAATATTATTGAGTAACTGAGAAGGCTTAAACTTCAGTCTATTTTTAATTATTCGTGAATATTATTAACTGAGAAAGTGTTATTAAAAGACGTTTCAAACTATGAACCGAAATCCCACTGACCAGCGGACATCTCAAACCTTGACTCAAACAATTTCCCTTCCCCTTCTCGCTGGGAAATTAAGGTTGGTTTGCTATGCGGGGAAAATAGAGGAGTAAGTATCGTTAACGATGTTCGCAACAAAAAAGCAAATAACGCAGAACAAAGGAAGTTAATAGACTCCCCCTTACATAAGCAGTTACCCCATTACCAAAGGTAGGTAGGTAAAAAAAAAAAAAGAAGAAGCTATCTGGAACAGCCAACGAGTTCCGTAATGTCTCGGACATTCTCCTTTTTCTCACATTGTTCCCGTCTGTTGTTTCTTGGCCTGTATTTTCTCCCGTTCCTTTAACGGGATTCTGGCAAGGCTTGAGGTACGTGTTTATTTATTTCAGATAGGTATATTCCGGCCGCAATGATATCATTATTACACTGTATTTAAGGATACGTGCGTATGTATTTTATAGAGACTGTAATTGTATCATTTATTGGAAATTCAATTTAGTTGTGATCTTTATATCAAGACAACTAGATTCTAATATGCGAACCCTTGACAGTACCATTCTCTCTCTCTCTCTCTCTCTCCTCTCTCTCTCTCTCTCTCTCTCTATTTAGTTGGCCGCGTTCTTTGGCAAATTTCAAGCTTCGTCGAAGATATGGCCGTTTTCGGACTCGGTTCGTGCAATTTAAACCGTAACACTTAAACTCACAATCACATAAGTAAATAAATAAAGTGAATAGATTTATATATATATATATATATATATATATATATATATATATATATATATATATATATATATATATATATATTTATATTTATATATATATATATATATATATATATATATATATATATATATATATATATATTTATGCGTATATAAGAAGTGCTCGCAGGAAAAGGTGAACGCAAAATTGTTTTAATACGCCGTGAGACTATTGGGGTATTGGATGGATCTATATATAAATATATAAGTATATATACATATTCATGTATGTATATAGTATATGTATGCATAGATATACGTATGCTTTATATCCAGTGCAGTTTACCATGGGAATAGCTCCCTGTTCAAAAGAAATTATGGCTAATAAGTGGACCTCCCCCAGCCAGGATGCGAATCTGTGCCTTGTGAAGTAGATTCAGAGCACTTATGAATTAGAATTCTCCTCGTGTGTAATATATATTTATATATATATATTATATATAATATATATATGATATATTAATATATATATATGTGTGTGATTTTGCGTGTGCGTGCGTGTTTGTATGTATGTGTGTAACATTATGTGATACTTATTTCTTTTAGAAGTTGACGCTGAACAATTCTGGGCATTTCTTTTGCTTTCACAGATAATCTTTGAAGGATCGACATTAATTCCTTGGGTGACGTCCCAAGATTTCGTGAATGTATTTTGGGTATGAGTTAATCTAATAACAATCCATAACTTGGTTAGAGATGAAATCAGTAACAAAAAATAACAATGACAAATCAAGCCCCGAGAACGTCTACGAGAGCGAAAAGGGAAAAGCATCAAGGAAAACCGAAGAATGCGTCAGTATTGGATAGTAAACCATTGATAAACAGTAACAGTAACGTAACGTCAACATCTGTGGCAGTACCAACATCACAAACTCGTCAACAACAGCAATAACATCAATAAAAACTCCCAAAAGAACAAAGTAAGGGATCATTAGAGGGCTAAAAACCTCTTATTTCATTTCGTCTCTGA
The DNA here is from genome assembly GCF_015104395.2 of Macrobrachium nipponense. NCBI lineage: Eukaryota > Metazoa > Arthropoda > Malacostraca > Decapoda > Palaemonidae > Macrobrachium > Macrobrachium nipponense. The sequence continues at coordinate 22,320,774 of NC_087204.1, read as the reverse complement.
GTTTCTATTGAAATTTAGAACTTCAACTCTTTGCATAATGGATAGTTTTTTAGATCATAATGTCCCGTAAAAGCAAATCAAGCGTTCAATTATGGCCCCAGTGGTCCTCCTGCCTCTGCACTGAAATGCTGCTGCCCTGGCCCCGGGGGGAGTTGGTGGGGCGGGGGTCGGTGGCCATAACAGTCTCCATAATGGGACCATAAATATGAGTCTGCCACGCCCCCTTTTATTGCATCTTGCTGGGCTCGTTCAGGTGATTTTTCACACTCGACAGGAATCGCCTTCGTCCTTTTTTTGCTCGGCGTCATGTTAAACTCTCCTCTCTCTCTCTCTCTCTCTCTCTCTCTCTCTCTCCTCTCTCTCCTCTCTCAATCCGTGCTATATCCACCCATTGCTTACTTTTTAATTTTTATTTTCTGTAATTTTGAGTTCATGAAAAGCGTTACTCTCTCTCTCTCTCTCTCCCTTTCAATCCGTGCTATATCCACCCATTGCTTACTTTTTAATTTTTATTTTCTGTAATTTTGAGTTCATGAAAAGCATTACTCTCTCTCTCTCTCTCTCTCTCTCTCTCTCTCTCTCTCCTTACCCCTTTCAATCCGTGCTATGTCCACCCATTGCTTACTTTTTATTTTTTATTTTCTGTAATTTTGAGTTCGTGAGAAGTGTTGCATCTTTTATAAAGTGCCACGTGAAAATATCTGTAAACAAAAAGTGATAAAATACTTACGGAAATGTGTTCATTATCGGGAAAGTTAAAATAGTAATTGAAACTTTGCTGTAACTTGCTCTGCAAGATTAAAATTTTCCGCCCTCCATTGTTTCCTTCGTGTTCAAACTCCCCTCTTGTTTTCATTCCCCCTTTTTCTTCTCTTCCTCGGACCTAGGCAAGATAAGAACACTAGGGTGCTCCTCCCATCAGCCCCTGCATTTAAAAATAAAAAAACTGTAAACGACACGAACACGTGAAACAGCGTGGCAATACGGCTCCTTCCCCAAACGGCAACCGACTGAACGTGCCCCAGATAAAAAAGCCACCACGTCGCGGCCAAACAAAAGACTTCAGTATTGCTTCTCGTGGACGCTCCTCTTGGAGTTAATAACCGAAAACATGCGCACCGCGTTTATTTCGACGTTATGAACTGTTCGTCGACCGAGAACAGGGGAGGAAGGAGAACAGGGAAGGACGAAGAAGAACAGGGAAAGCCACTTCTCCCCCTCCCTCCTCCACCCCCCCCTCCTTCGCATGACGACAGATCATTGATAACAACCTGTTTGTTCAAGATTTTTTTTTTCTTTTCCCTCGAGCGTTAATATTCCTTTCGGCTATTAAGACGACATACGTCCTTCGTGCTAAGAAACACACACACACCACACACACACACACACACACAGAGAGAGAGAGAGAGAGAGAGAGAGAGAGAGAGAAGAGAACTTTAGGGTTGTGACTTAAAGCCCTCGTGCACGGAACGGCGATTAATTGGAATGCTGAGGGATAAGAATGAAACTCCTTCACTCAACCCTTTCCCCTCTCCTCCTCCATTCTGAGGGTGAGGGGATACCCCCAGAACCCAGAAGGGAAAAGGGACATCCTCTAGTTATTATGAGAAGAAACTGAAACCAAAGGATTCTTAGTAACCTTTTTTAAAATCTGCTAAAGATAAGTGGTGCCCCTGGACTCTCCTTGAAAGATGGGATGACAAAAAGATTCCTGGTAACTCTCTTCTAATTCTAAAGGCTGGGCATACTCCTAATCCCCCTTAGTAGGAAGGCGGGGCGTGGGGTTTGCAGAGAGACTCCAAGTAACTCCCCGGACTCCCTCTTGATGACTAGAACAAGGCAAACCCTCTCCCTTCGTAAGTAAGAAATTATGCTGCATTATTCCCGGGCGAGAAATCATTTGTGAAATATTCCCCCAGTAATTACAGATTCAGCAAGTTGGCGTAAAACTCGCGTCGAAAAGTAAACATCGCGGCGACGGAGGTCCCCAACTCCGGGGGAGGGGGTTTATTATGAACCATTTTAAAGGCATTATCAGGACGTCGGAGGTGTAATCATCTCCTCCACGACAATAATTTACGCGCTCACACAAATCTCGCGTATTGAATCGTCACGTAGCAGAGCGCGCGGGGGGGCTCATTCCGGAATGGTTCATACACGTCCGGATATTATATGTGTGATATGTGAAAGCAAGGAGCTAGGGGAGTCCATTATGACGGGAAATCAATACGGCCGCTGACGTTTTTCCTTTTTTTTTTTTTTTTTTTTTTTTTTTGTTTTTTTTTTTTTTTTTTTTTTTTTCCTTTTTTTGGGATTTTCCCTTAAAATTCTAGAAAATGCAGACTGGGGAAAAATGCTGCTTCAAACGAATTTTTTGTAGGGAGTGGAGGAAAAGGAACCGGTATTTTCTTTGTCTAGAATTTTCAAGAGAGGCTGTACTTATCCATACTCATCTAGGTAAGTGAACACTTTTGTGAGGAAGCATTTTATGTTAGGTATGATGACGGGAAGGGGGTATTGTGCCAATTGAAATAACAGTTTAATTGTTTATTGTATTTATAAACATAAAATGCTACCAGTGACAGTATCAGCAATGAAAATGGTAATATTAATACTACTACTATTAGTATTGCTACAGACTAATTAATAATAATAATAATAATATATAATAATAATAATAATAATAATAATTGCCATGCATTTGCCTAAATATATGAATATTGGCCAGTTACTCAGAAACATCGCTGAGCCTGACAACCGAATTGTAAGAAAAATAGAAAAAAAATATAAAATAAACTCGCTTAATTCTGCCATTCTCTTTAACATGAATAATAAAATAATAATAATAATAATAATAATAATAATAATATAATAATAATAATAATAATGGGACAATCTACGGTGTTTCCCACCAACTTTATGATTAACTTTCGAGAAAAAAAAAATTTACGGAAGACACTGTCCCAGATCATAAATACGAGAAGACAAAGGAGACAAGACGTCTCATATAATACGATGAAGGGCAAAAAGAGGAGACAAGGCGAGAAGGTATAGAAAAGGACAATGAGGCTGGAACACAATTGGGCACAGAATCCTCGGTCGAACAATGGAATTTAGCTTCTTAAAGTATCTCTGGATGGCCCCCAAGGGACCTCTCGAGAAAGATGAAGGATCTCTCTCTCTCTCTCTCTCTCTCTCTCTCTCTCTCTCTTAAAAAATTACAGCAAATGAAACCTTTTTTCTACTGAAACTAACAATTACAGCTAAAGCTAAAATTCTCTCTCTCTCTCTCTCTCTCTCTCTCTCTCTCTCTCTCTCTCTCTCTCTCTCTCTCTCTCTCTCTCTCAGAAAAAATTACTGTAAACAAATGAAACCCTTTTTTCTCCTGAAACTAAAGATTACAGCTCTGAAGCTAAACTTTCTCACGAATATATAGCCAATAAACCTCAAAGTTAATGAAATAATTAAACTTCTGTTTATAAATATACCACGCAACATTCCGTGTCTCTCTGCAACTCAATAAACTTTTGCGTTAATCTCCCCTGCTAACATAGCAATTAAACTTCCTATGTAATAAAGATGATATGTTACTGAGCTCGTAAACCCCAGGGAACTTGAAGTACTTTGCAGACTGGATGAAACTGCTGCAGACAGGGAAGTAATGGCTGATGGACAATACTTCAAATAAATCTAGAAGAAAGTCCAGGACGCTGAAGAGTTACAAGGATTAAGATGTCTCAAAGACTTATTAGTCCATCCGAGGAGACATCTTGTGCTCACTTATCTCTAAGAGCAAGTTTTAGTGTTCATTCACAGTGTCCTAATGATTTTGTCTAGCTTTCTTTTAAACTCTTCCACACTGTTGCTGTTTACAACTTCTGGTGGCAGTTTATTCCACGTGTCACATATCTCGTATGTGAAGAAGTTCCCAAAATGGGATGTGTTGTATCTCTTCAGTTCCAGTTTCCATCCATTATTTCTTGTCTGATGTTCGTTTAATGTAAATAGGTTAATGTCTACTGTTGTTATGCCTTTCAGTATTTTGAATGTTTATTAGCTGTCCTCGCAATCGTCGTGTTTCTAAGTCATACATGTTCAGGCTCTCAAGTCGAGAGAGAGAGAGAGAGAGAGGGAGAGAGAGAGAGAGAAAAATGTCGGGTTATATGCAGCTATGTAAAGTAAGCAAATAAAAACTTCCTGGAAAACGAAGTTTCTAATAGATGTGAAACAAGGTGACGAAGTAACGCTAGTAAGATAGCGTCAAATGGAGAGAGAGAGAGAGAGAGAGAGAGAGAGAGAGAGAGAGAGAGAGAGAGAGAGAGAGAGGGGGGGGGGGGATCATGGATCATGAACCAAAAGGGGAAGGAAGAAATGAGTTGAAAAGAGAGACAGAGAGAGTAGGATCGACTGGAAATAAAAGCAATGTGAGGAGGTTCATGCGAGAGAGAGAGAGAGAGAGAGAGAGAGAGAGAGAGAGAGAGAGAGAGAGAGAGAGAGAGGAGAAAAAAATCTCTCTAAATCCAACTTTCTTTCACTCATAAACTAGCACGTTGTTGAAGCGAAGCCCTACCTCCCAACTCAGTCTCGGGTACCATCCCCCCCTCTCCCCCCCTTCCTCTCACCCCTTTCACCAAACTTTGCCGACTAAAATAATAGAAAGTTCTGGAAAAGCAAATCGCCTCAGAGCGACATTTCTGGATCTTAGTTTTCTTCTTGGGATGAAGGAGGTAAAAAAATATATATATATATATATTGTCGCCAAGAGAGCTAAATTAATGTCTTCGATGAGCTGGGTGGACATAGCATGGACTGAAAGGGGTAGGAGAGAGAGATAGAGAGAGAGAGAGAGAGAGAGGTGCGTCAAAAGATTTTGTGTATAAACTCACTTTGGAGAGAGAAAGATATCTAAAGATTTTTAGTTTATAAATTCACTTTAGAGAGAGAAAGAGAGAGAGAGAGAGAGAGAGAGGTCTAAAGATTTTTAGTTTGTAAATTCACTTTGGAGAGAGAGAGAGAGAGAGAGAGATAGAGAGAGAGAGAGAGAGAGAGAGAGAGAGAGAGAGAGAGAGGAGTATCATGAACAAAGAAGGAAGGATAAAACTGGCGATAAATGCATAAATGAAATTCATATGAAAAGAGGGGCAGTGAGCGAACAAGCCACACACACACACACACACACACACAGAGAGAGAGAGAGAGAGAGAGAGAGAGAGAGAGAGAGAGAGAGAGAGAGAGTCGACGAGAGTAGGTAGGGTCGACTTGAACACAAAGAAATTTGAGGAGGTTGTGTGAGCGTGGAGTGAAAGCTGTACATCAAAAGGAAAGAAAAAGGTGAGACAAAGGCCAATAGAGAGAGAGAGAGAGAGAGAGAGAGAGAGAGAGAGAGTGAGAGAGAGAGAGAGAGAACTTTTGACTTTTGACGTGTTTCCCCAAAGGCTCAACCAATAAGTTCACGGAAATTAGTAGGGGATCTTTTTCAACAGGAGTCTTGAGGCCTCTCTCCCTCCTCCTCCTCCTCCTCCTCCTCCTCCATTCTCACTCGAGTTGATATATTTGCAGTTCTTCTTCTTCTTCTTCATAGAGATGGTTGAGGCTGGGGGGTTGGGGGGGGTGGGGGGGAAGGAATGAATGAAAGAGCATCGACGGAGGGATGCTTCGATGACTTCCTCTATCAGTCGACGGGAAATGTCTAAAATTAACCTGAGAATCCGTATTATTAACCTTTCTAATTGAATCATAATTAAGGGAAGGGATTTGTCTGCTTTATCATAGAGTTTTTTTCTGTTTCTCCGGCAATATACAGACGCACGCGCGTGTTCATACACAGGGTACTGAATAACCGATTGGTTCCCGTGTCAGGTCAGCAGGTTAAACTTTCATACATCAATCAATCAGTCATATATATATATATAATATATATATATATATATATATATATATATATATATATATATATATATATTACGTATATATATGTATATTTTTTAGTATTTATGTTTTATTTATATATATTACACACAGGCGTAGGTGAAACATTACGATGTTGAATATAGATAGGCGCAAACGCATCAATATATATATATATATATATATATATATATATATATATATATATATATATATATATATATAATTTATATAATATATATATATAAGTCATATCACATTTCCGTGATTCATATACATATATCGAGCTACAATGTCCTTTTAATATCTAATTCGCTCTACCTCGGAATAATATATTTTCATATATGCTTGAAACCGAAGGGGAATTTTTTCTCGATAATAGATTTGCTGGACCAGGGCGCGAACCTATGGATCCTTTCAAACCCAGGAACGTCAGTGAAGCGGTGGTGTAGTAGGTAAAAGCTTCACTGACGTTCCCCCTGGGTTTGAAAGGATCCATAGGTTCGCGCCCTGGTCCAGGCAAATCTATTATCGAGAAAAAATTCCCCTTCGGTTAAGCATATATGAAAATATATTAATCCGAGGTAGAGCGAATTAGATATTAAAGGACAATTGTAGCTCGATATATATATATATATATATATATATATATATATATATATATATATATATATATATATATAGCGTATATGTGTAAGTACAAGCAAAATTCAAGGTATTATACCAAGGATCTCGAGTCGGAATGAGCAATCGTAAATAATTACCACAGTCAACAGTGGGAAAAAGAACATCGTAGAATGTTATGAAACCACCAACTATTGTCCCGTTAATTGAATGCAACCAGTAATAGAAACTCCTAGAATCAACCCATCAACAAAGTCAACAACTCACAGATTAAAACATAAAAACAAAATGTTGACTTGAAATACTGTAAATAAAGCGAGTATTGAACGAGCTCTGACAGGAAAAGGCAGAGCAAAGCGGGCGAGTAGGTGATTATTATTAACCTTTTCTGAGAAAGGTCAATCGAGGTTATAAGATACTCGTAACATTTGTCAATATTGACCTCATCAGCGGGGATGATCGGGGAAGGAACCCCAGAGTTTCTCTTGTCCTTTTGCTTTATTAGCATTGTTGAATGGGAGAAATAATTGAGCCATCAGCACTGTTCGTTTCGAAATATTTACCCGTATATGCTGCCCCATTTCATGAGGAGGGAAAGATCGTCTTGTAAACTAGGGTGATTCAGGGATAAAGTTCCCATTAGACACTGCAAATAAAAGGGATTGCTGAAGTCCATTCTCGTCAACAGAAATAATAATGCTAGTATTGGCAAATGCGAATTGGACGCACTCTCAGATTCAAGTATTAATTGCATATTTTATTGCAGGCAGCGACGAGTTGATGTGAATAATATTTAATTCATATTTACTTTATTTAAACTTTTATTTTTTTTCTTTGCTGAATTTGTGTCTCTATCATTCCAAGGTCAGATTGTAGACACTTTTGTTGGTTCTTTAGTAACAATATTATTCTTTCTGATCTTTTTTTAGAAAGAATTACACACCTCATTAAATGTAATTAATCTCTCTCTCTCTCTCTCTCTCTCTCTCTCTCTCTCTCTCTCTATATCTTTATATATATATATATATATATATATATATATTATATATATATAATATATAATATTATTTATGTATATATATATATATATATATATATTTACATACATACTACATATATATAGTATGTATGTAGTGTTGTACACACACACACACACACATACACTCACATACACACACACACACACACACACACACACACACATATATATATATATATATATATATATATATATATATATATATATATATATATATATATATATATATATATATCTTCTTTAAGAGGCTCTCTTTATTTTATACGCTACAATTCCATATATCATTATGTATCCTCAGCGTATTATTATGTTGAGAGAAGACTGAACAATCCCGCTGGTACGAGAGAGAGAGAGAGAGAGAGCTATTGATTAATTTCAAGAGAATCAATGAGAGGAAATCTCCTTAATATCCGCCTCGAGAGCAATAAAAAACAATATTTACCGACAGGAGAATGTCAAGGAAACGATGTCCACCCTTGTATTGAGTTACTTAACCGCATATTACCCTTCACTTCCGATAAGGCCTCCTCCGAAGAGGCCCTCCGAAGAGGCCCTCCGAAGAGGCCCTCCGAAGAGGCCCTCTGAAGAGGCCCTACGGAGGGTTGGCGCGGATCTCGTGGGGCTCCGTTGCCTAAATAATTCTCTCAAATTCGGTTGAGTTTCTCTGAATTGCTGAGTGGGTTTTTAATCTGATTAAGCTTTCAGCTTATCTGAATTTCAAATTCGAGTGTCTTTGGAACACTTTGTTCAGCTGTCAGAATCGTGCTTGCGCGTGTGCTTGGTATTGCTCATACGTATGAGAGAGAGAGAGAGAGAGAGAGAGAGAGAGAGTTGTTTGCCTGATCAAATGATATGCTGTTATTAACTGGTTTGAAATTAATAACAGAGAGAGAGAGAGAGATGAGAGAAGACGAGAGAGAGGAGAGAGAGAGAGAGAAGATTACACTGCAACATGTGATTTACGTCTGTATTAATTAAAAGAGAGAGAGAGAGAGAGAGAGAGAGAGAGAGAGAGAGAGAGAGAGAGAATTATTATGCATGTAGCATGTTATTACGTCTGTATTAATTAAAAGAGAGAGAGAGAGAGAGAGAGAGAGAGAGAGAGAGAGAGGAGGTTATGCAGTAGCAGCAGTTTATTATTTGCGTCTGTACTAATTAAAAGAGAGAGAGAGAAAGAGATTGTTTGTGACTGATTAATTTAATATTATCAGCTATTTTGAAATTGTCAAATGACACACACACACACACGCACAGAGAGAGAGAGAGAGAGAGAGAGAGAGAGAGAGAGAGAGAGAGAGAGAATATGTCACAAGCTGGCTGATGAAGTTGACAACACATCCCTCCGACAATTCCCAAAGCCCCGAGTTTGACATCTTCCTTAGCAGAAGTGATGCGGGTCATTGTCGTGACAGGAGACCAGCAATTTTCTCAACCATTCTTCTTCTCTTCCTTTGGTCGAGTGTCCTTCGGGGCTGTCACCGACTCGCTCGACGTCCTTATCGACGTTTATATGGTTACAGTAAATGTGTGAAGTCAGAGATTTCAGGGATCTCAGAAAATCCTTATGGGGATATGTGAAGTGACCATTTCACCTAGGAACAGTGATCTATCTACAGTTTCATCTTGTTTAGTACTAGCCCCTGGGGTATCAAATGTACTTATGGACAATCACAATCCCCCAGGGACTAGTACTAAACACGGTGAAACATATTTGACCCCGTGGGGCTAGTACTAAACATGGTAAAACACATTTTACCGTCCTGGGGCTAGTACTAAACACGTCGAAACACTATAGAGGCATCCCTGTTTCGGCGTGTTTAGTAGTAGCCCACTGGGATTAAATGTTCTCAAGCAAATGGGTCACTTCACATATTCCCTAGGGATTTCGTGAATTCCCTGATTTCACGATTTTACTATAACGTATTTATTTAAGAGGCCTTTCGGTTTTGATTGCATTGCATCGTTCGAAGGTGTTCAGGATATTTTTATGCGTGGACGACAATCTCTCTCTCTCTCTCTCTCTCTCTCTCTCTCTCTCTCTCTCTCTCTGTGGTCGAGTGGGATTTCGAGCCTCGTGGGAAAGTAAACTTTTATCCCTAGGGAATTTCTTTGCTATTATTTACTGAAGTATTCATTTGGAGATACTGTCGTGATATATATATATATATAGATATATATATATATATATATATATATATATATATATTTATATACATATTTGTGTTTCGTATCTGTCTGTCGTATGTAGTGATCACAATTGTTTTATGTTATACACAAACAAACAACACACACACACAGTCATATATATGTATGTAAGTATATATGTGTGTGTACTGTATGTATGTATGTATGTATATATATATATATATATATATATATATATATATACATGTGTGTGTGCGTGTGTATACAAATGCCTGTCTGGTAATCAAGTATACTATAATATCAACTTACGAGAGAAAATCCTTCTTATTCTTTCACAGCGAGAATACTAACGAGCGAGTGTTGCGGTGAAAGTACAAATCAATTAACCGGGATTCATTATGTTACGCGAAACGCAACATTAAGGCGACATGAAAAAACAATTAAGATTTTAATGAACAGGCAATGTGAGTAATTGGTCCCTCACTAAGCGTAATTAATGTGGCATGGAATCCCCCCCCCCCCCTCTCTCTCTCTCTCTCTCTCTCTCTCTCTCTCTCTCTCTACACACACACACACACACACGAGGTATTACCACAATTTGCTTCTACGATGTTCAGTTTTTTTTATTTATATTTTTATAATAATATATCAACTACGTTAATTAATATCGTCCCGAGAAAATATATATATATATATATATATATATATATATATATATATATATATATATATATATATATATATATTCAAAACCAAAGTCACGTACAAATTATTGTTTTGAGCGCAGTAAACAATTAGAAATTATTAAATTATCGTGTGAGTGTGTGTGTATGTGTATGTATATGTAAGTGTGTGCGTTTGTATGTGCGTAAATTCTTGTGTGTGTGTGTGTGTGTATCAATATATGCAAGTGTGTGTGTTTGTACGTTCGTCGTCAACACCCATCGCTTTCACCCCATTTCTCTCTGCAATCCTCTGTTACTCCGGGATACTTATTCCATCAGTTTGATGGATTAAGTATGGAGTGGACAATTGCAAGGCGCAAAATTAATACACGACAACGCTGTAATCTTCCGAAAGGGCTGCCACTGCGGAGATGTCGTTCATATTTATGATTGAGACGCGGGAAAGTGGGTAAGTGGGGCTCTCGTAACAGCTACTGTCAAAAAGAGTGTTTGTGCTCGTCCTGCCATCTAGTGAGGAAATTGGACACTTCCTGCGATTGTTTTTGTCGTCGCTCTTAGGATTAGTTAAATTGATTTGGAACACATTAGAACCTTTTAGAGAGTTTAATAATAGTTCTTGGTTTATCAAGAGAATTTCTTACCATTTATTTAATATCCTTATCCGTCAAATATCCAAGTGACAAGATTGTATCACAGTCCGAAATGGTTGACAGTCGGAGTTCTGTATGCAAGAGACGTAAATCCAATGGCGTTATGCCCACGAGAAGAGAATCAACTCCTGCTGCCTTGAAATATTCACCGTTAGCCATTAAAGGGGTTTGCACGAAGGAAAAACCTTTGCTTTCCCGGCGAAATTAAATTAACATCCACTGTCCTGGAGACTGAAACTATAAAATATAGAATAAAAAATATTTTTTTTCAGTTTTTTTAGTGAATGATATTTTTCAGGAATAATTCATGTATGTAAAACCTAATCGTTGAGTGAGGTACAGCATGACGTATCTTTTTTCATGCATGGATTGAAATTAAACAGGGTTTTGCGTGTCAACGAAATAAAACATCACACTTTTCAACTGTTAAAAAAATTACCGTGGAACTATCGGTAAACACGTTGCTGCAATCATCATTTCCTTTACAGATTGCGCACGAGAAAACGCCAGTATAAACAAATGAAGTGTCTTGTGTTATTATATGATTATAAAGGTCAGTGTCCCTGTGACATTAACACCGAATTAAAATGTTATATATGCCGTGCAGTGATTATGTTTTTTTTCCGCAATACGTGAGAGGAATTGCCAAACGAACGGATGAGACTGGAGACGCCTTTCACATCAAATTAAAATGGATATCTCATTTGGATTAACGCAGGGTATAGTCCGTCGTGCCATGAGATAATACGAAACGTTGGAAGGCTAAGTCTGGCTCGGCAGATACCGAAAAAAAAAAAAAAAAAAAAAAAAAAAAAAAAAAAAAAAAAAAAAAAAAAAAAAAAAAAAAAAAAATATATATATATATATATATATATATATATATATATATATATATATATATATATATATATATATATATATATATATAGTATATATATATAATATACGGATCTCCGGACTGTGTTACGTGTTATCGTGAACCATCCGTCTTATTTCCCGCTCCTGCCAGATAACCGGACAGCTGCTGGCGATGTGGAATGGCTATCGCTCTCCGAGTTGGATGGGCGTGTCACTTGCTCGCCCAGAGAGAGAGAGAGAGAGAGAGGGAGAGAGAGAGAGAGAGAGAGACTGACTTAGTGCTTGGGATGGTGCAAATGCTGCAGCAGCAGTCATTTTTACGGCTTAATCTTATTATACTCTTGAGCTTTATGGATACTTGCTACCCAGCTGACTAGATATGCAACTCGCACGATAAAAACGAGATTTATGAATTGCACGTTCCCATCGAGGACCTCTTGTTTCCGGTTAGGTGGTGTGCAGTTTGATGGAGTACTGATCTCTCTCTCTCTCTCTCTCTCTCTCTCTCTCTCTCTCTCTCTCTCTCTGCAACGCACAACATTAGACTAGCAGCCAGGTTCATGATACACTGCTAAGGTCGACAGACGTATGTTGAATTTTTAGGGAACGTACCCACATCGTTCTCTCCTCTGTCTTGTCTGTGGGTCATACGTAGAGAGAGAGAGAGGGGGTTGGGGGTTGGGGGTGGGGGCGGGGGGGGGGGGGGGAGTCTTGAAAAGGAGGAACGAACGTTTCTTTTCCGTTGATTGAATCTCATGCTCTCCGTTTAATGACGGACGTCTTCAGTTGAACAAGTTTCCGAGAATCTCCCTTTTCTGTAACGACGTCCAAGATGCTATATGTTGTCGAATGAGGTCGTCTATTGTACCGAGATTTGACGCAGATGTTGCCATGGAAATCTGATGCGCGCTGTTATTGTCAATCAAGTTGCCTCGTAGCTATAGACGAAGATACATCATTGACTTCGTTTGATTATGAAAGAATTTAATTAAAATTTCCATGCAGAAAAGATGCTGTAAGGATTCCCATTTTTATTGCCTCGTCAGCTCAAATACAGCGGAACGCTATAATGGAAACTGGGAAAAAGATTTGGACTGGAAAACTCACGATGTGACGTTCCAGGAATCCAGCTGTAGTGATTGATCTGTTGACATCAGCTCGTCCAGTGCTACAAGGACTCCCCTCATATAGGAAACCGTATGAGAACCAATCTCACGAATAAGGGGAGAATGAAGTCATTCACTTATTCATCAACTCCCGTCAGTCATGAAGCTTGAATCCCTTGAGGAAATATTGCTTCAAGCGTCGAGATTTCCCTTTTCTCAGAGTATTAAGATTTTAAGCTTTATTCGATGCGATGTAATGATGTTTATTTTAACGTTTTCTTAAGGGAATAATCCCCTGTAACTTACTTTTGGAAGATTTTAAGCTTTATCCAATGCGACATAATAAAATAAGCCCTTCTAACTTACTTTTGAGAGTTGAATTTTGACTCTGGTTTTGTCGTTTCATTTTATTGAAATGAATATTTACATATAAGCGAAAGAGGGTTAAGTACACACACACACACCACACACACACACACACACACACACACACATATATATATATATATATATATATATATATATATATATTATATACATGTGTGTGTGTGTGACACACACACACACACACACATATATATATATATATATATATATATAGTATATAATATATATATATATATATATATATACATGTGTGTGTGTGTGTTTGTCTGTGTGTAATGTTTACAAACAACAACAACGCCAACCTCTTCTCGACCAAATGATGAGATGCGAAAAGAACCCGAAGGAGAGAGAGAGAGAGAGGAGAGAGAGAGAGAGAGAGAGAGAGAGAGAATGCCGAAATGAATACCTGCCCCATACAATGACACCAGAAGAACCATGGTGTTATACATCCCCTAACAAGCCTGAGTCCCTTTTCAAGGTAAAGGGGGAAGGGGGGGGGAAGGGGGATTATTATTATTATGCGCCCCGGAGGAGAGGGTGCGCGTTGCGATCCCTACTGGGCGAGGGGAGACGAGGGGAAGGAGGATGAAGACCCCTTGGGAGGATATCGTTGTTTGCCTAAGCGCCAGGAATCACGCGACTTATGTTTGCCTTTTATGACAGCTACGCTTGTACGACGACCACTCAAATGGTCAGTGGAAGAGGCCATTCGGGGGGCGGGGTCTGAGACCGGGAGAAGGAGAGAGAGAGAGAGAGAGAGAGAGAAAAGAGGGTTGTCAAGACGATTCCAAAGGGAGAATGAGAAGAAAGGTTATCTAGGAGATGTTACCAAGAAAGAGATTTCCCGTAGAAACTTACAAACTCCAAAGACAGAGAGAGAGAGAGAGAGAGAGAGAGAGAGAGAGAGAGAGAGAGAAGAGGGTCGTCAAGACGATTTTAAAGGGAGAATGAGAAGAGAGGTTATCCAGGAGATGTTACCAAGAAAGAGATTTCCTGTAGAAACTTACAAACTCCAAAGACAGAGAGAGAGAGAGAGAGAGAGAGTTGTCAAGACGATTTCAAAGGGAGAGTGAGAAGAAAAGTTATTCAGGAGCTGTTGCCAAGAAAGAGATTTCCTTAGGATATTTAGAAACCTCAGAGAGAGAGAGAGAGAGAGAGAGAGAGAGAGAGAGAGAGATAGTTCCCAAGGGGATTTTAATTATGTTTTGTATACAGAGGAATAAATGAGAGGCAAAAGAAGGGTGCTAGGGTGGGGTCATTGAAAGGATTTTAATAAATGCGCACACACTGAGAGAGAGAGAGAGAGAGAGAGAGAGAGAGAGAGAGAGAGAGAGAGAGAGAGAGTAGTTCGATGGGGATTGTAATATATGTTGAATGAAGTAGATTAAGAGAACAGATAAGTGTTTTTTTTGTGTGTGGCAGAGAGAGAGAGAGGGGGGGGGGGGTGGCCGGGGTTGTGGGGTACGAGTTAGTTTATAAGAAGCTTGAAATATTATGTTGATTAAACTGGAGAATAAATGAATACGTAATAGGACTGGGAATAAGGGGACATTAAACTCATAGAATCATATTAAGGGACAACGAATACGTGATGAGATGCCACTGGTAAACTAGTGTTCTGCGCAATCTCGTAGATATTTTTGTTTATCATCATCGGTCATATTTCGTTTGTTCAATTCGTCGCAAATCGCAGCAGAATAGCGATATGCGTCGTTTTGGAATTAAACGAAAATTCTTGTGATATGTACTGGTTCTCATAAGATGCGATTCAATGAAATTTGTAATGGTTTCCGAACGAAAATATTTGTGATGATTCTCATTCAAGACTGATATGTACTGGTTCTCATAAGATACGATTTGGTGAAATTTTCAATGGTTTCCGAACGAAAATTCTTGTCATGATTCTCATTCAAGACTGATATGTAATGGTTCTCGTAAGATGCGATTCCATGAAATTTGTCATTGGTTTCCGAACGAAAATTTTTGTGATGATTCTCATTCAAGACTGATATGTACTGGTTCTCATAAGATGCGATTCCATGAAATTTGTAATTGGTTTCCGAACGAAAATTTTTGTGATGATTCTCATTCAAGAATGATATGTAATGGTTCTCATAAGATGCGATTCCATGAAATTTGTAATTGGTTTCCGAACGAAAATTTTTGTGATGATTCTCATTCAAGACTGGTATGTACTGGTTCTCATAAGATACGATTTGGTGAAATTTTCAATGGTTTCCGAACGAAAATTCTTGTGATGATTCTCATTCAAGACTGATATGTAATGGTTCTCATAAGATGCGATTCCATGAAATTTGTAACTGGTTTTCGAACGAAAATCTTGTCAGGATTCTGGTTTAAAACGAAGATGTCTTGTTTCTCACAAAATACGATTAGGTAGCGTTTAAATGACGCACATCATCTTTTAGCTGACTGATGACAAACGCAAAGGGAAAATCAAAATGTCAGTGGTAATTTAAGGTAAATAAATCATGCCCCGTCACTTTGCTCTCGTAATCTGGAATGCTAAGAGCAATAAGATTTTCTTCGCTTCTAATCGCCTCAAACGCCTAGTCACCCCGCTAGACGGAACAACCCTCTTCTTTGTCACGCCGGATCAAATCTCCTTCCCTCCATCCACTATCCTCCCAACCACCACCACAGCCTCCCCCCCCCCCCCCCCCCCCCCCCCCCCCCCCCCACCTCCCGTTCCGTTCGGCCTGGACAAACAGACCCCCCTTTGTTGTCATTGTGGCCAGGGCAGGGAAAAGCAAGACGCATTCTATTAGCATATGCGGATATTACAATCTTCCCTTTCGGGATTATACGGTCTGAGGGGGAGGAAAGGAAGGGGGGACGCCTGGCTCCGGTTTGGAAGTGTCTTTTAGGTGGGGATGGAAGAAGAAAAGAGGACGATGATGATGAAAAGAAACAGCAGAAACCGGTGGAGAATTAGGTCGGGGGATAGAGAGGAGAGATGGAGAAGAGAGATTGAAGGAATTGGTGGAGAAGGGGTAGGAGAAAGTGAGAGGGCCCAAAAAAGACATTGCAGATTTGGAAGAGATGGGGAGGGAAAGGGAAAAAGGAGGAGGAGGAGGAGAAGGAAGAGGAAAAAACGAAATGTGGGATGGAAGGGAGAGGAGGCGAGGAGATAAGGAGGGGGAGGGGGAAGAGAACCCGAAAAAATGGGCTGGAAGGGAGAGAAGACGGAAGGCTGACAAGGAAAGAAAAGATTAGGCGGAGGAGAAAGGGGTGATGAGGAGTGGAGATAAGAAGGCAGGATATTAAAAAGAGGAAGGAGGGAGGAAAGACACTGGTTGTTGTCAAGACGCTGTTGAATTTCTGAGGAGGGAGATTCGCCCCCCTTTCTTTTATTCATTGCGGGGACGACGTTATCGGAATAACTTAGGATACATATTTGCTTTGCAAGAAGTTTTCTCTTTGTTTGGATGTTTGTGGGACCCGTATGGATCGATGTTTATATATATATATATATATATATATATATATATATATATATATATATATATATATATATATATATATTATATATCAAGTATAAAAGGACCATTAAAAACCTCTGGCAACATAAGAACTATATTTCGGTGAACTCGGTGTTTTATTAATGGGCCTTTTATGCTTGAGACATATCCTGTTTTAACAGAAGAATTTATTTACACATATATGTACATATGCATGATATACGTATATTATTTTCTGTCATTTGCACATCGAAAGAAATACAGTTTTGAATAGTTGTTGAGATGAAGTTTTGCATCGCAAATGTACTATAAGGAATATTACCGATTCCTGGCAAATGTGATGTGTAAAACTGGCAAAATGGTTGACGTAGGTGTAAGGATTAATTAGGATTTTGAGATCATTTACTCATGTAAAATAAATAAACGACAGTAGTTTTTTGAACAGTGTACAATTCGGAAGGCAGGGGTTGGGGGGGCGGCCGGTTGTTGGGCAATCACTATAAAAACACTGATAGAAAGTTAAAGGAAATATCGAAAGTGCATTGCCTTGTTGCACAGGATGTGTGTAGGAGTAGGAGGTTCAGACGTGCTGCTGATGAGCATTCTGTTGCATAGGGTACAAATCGACTGATATCGTGGAAGTTTTCTTATAGGGGCTTCATCCAAGATTTAACAGCTGTAGCATGATCGTACTGTTGTTTTATTTCTAGAAACTCATTTCGTCAGGGGAAATGGCTATGTTAAAGGAAGTATATATATATATGTATATATTATACACACACACATATATATTATATATATATATATATATATATATATATATATATATATATATATATATATATATATATATATATATATATATATATATATATATATATATATATATAGAGAGAGAGAGAGAGAGAGAGAGAGAGAGAGGTCCATTAGTGGACGAAATTGTTAAACATTTTTCCAAACCAACTTTTATATTTTCTATTTTCCTAACGTGAAACACATCTGAGTAATGTATCTTCCTGCCCAATATGATTAATACTATTATACACACACACTCACACACACACACACACACACACACACACACATATATATATATATATATATATATATATATATATATATATATATATATATATATATATATATATATATATATATATATATATATATATATATATATATATATATATATATAAAAATCTCTCAACCTCTGTTATCGTCAACTTGTTAAAAATTGGAAAATGGATCTCATTGTAGTATAAGACCTTGCATGTACGTTGGGAAAAAATGACAGACCGATTTTCCGAGCGGAATAAATATCTTAAAACATATTTTCCCGAACGATCTAAAATGTCCAAATACTTCACTGAAGTGGACAAACACAGCAGGTGGTCAACGCTGGCGCAGAAAGAAATCCACATTATTTACCCTTTATGTGTCCTTCATAAAACGTTTATAGGTGTTTCCTGCCTGTTTGAGTCACGAACCACTTTTACCGAGAGAGGCTACCTCGCTGCAACGATTGAAATCTGCGGCGTTTTATTTTAGCGTTAGATAGTGGAGGTTGCCTTTTCTATCGGATTTCGCGTAATCCATGAGATAATCAGCGTGTATGTGTGCGTGTGTGTGTGTGTATATGCATTCATTTGAAATAACTTTATATGAAAATGAAACGTTGCCATAACATGATTTATACTTTAAAATATATATATATATATATATATATATATATATATATTATATATATATATATATATATATATATAATATATATATATATATATATATATATATATATATATATATATGTGTGTGTGTGTGTGTGTGTGTGTGTGTGTGTATAATTTTTATATAATGAATAATATATAATTTGTATATATATGACTTATACATACACACACACATATACATACATTATATATGTATTTATAGATAAATGGACAGATAGATATTTATATACATATATAGTACACATACACATACATATATGGGGTTTCAAAATAGAACATTCATATGCCAACTTGTGGGTGGCCCTGTTACGTTTTATATAACCAAGACCATGTAACCAAACCATTTTGCATTTTCAAGTATAATATTAAATTTACCATCATGCATCATTATAATCCTTACCCCACAACTAATTAATTTTTCTATTACTTAAACCTTTCAATATCCTTTATTTCTTACGTTTTTAATTTTGTTTACAACTTCCAGGGAATTAATTCAAATCTCGAAGTTTTTCGCAAATTAAAATCCTCAGGAATATGTATGCATGAATATATGCAGGTCGGTTTCTTGGCCGCGTCCTGCCCCGAATAAGATAAGATGTCTTCGTCAGAGGAAAAAGAGACTAATTAAATCGAAACAGAGTTCGACCATTTTTGTCAAACTCTCGCACAGAATAAGATAATAATTTATCAGTCTAGCTAGCCACTGGCAGATTATTACGAATTAGGCAACCTGAATTTGGTCGGATGGCGTTAACAAAGTCACCCTTATTATTATTATTATTATTATTATTATTATTATTATTATTATTATTATTATTATTATTATTATTATTATTGCACCTTCAGTAATCGGAAACTATGTGCTTTCAGTGTCATTACCTTTATTGATGTAATCTATATTATTAACAATGAGAATAACCGTAGTTATTTCCGCTCTATATTGATGTCTCAGAGAGAGAGAGAGAGAGAGAGAGAGAGAGAGAGAGAGGGAAGGAGATGAGAGAGAGAGTAGTGAAAGCGGGTGAAAGTACTATTATTGCATCGTGTGACGGCTTTCCCGCCGGGATAATGAAAGCTTTCAGCAGGTGTATCAAATGGCTGCGTTGCAGGAAGGTGCTCAAGCAGTGGCTGGTCTCTCTCTCTCTCTCTCTCTCTCTCTCTCTCTCTATATATATATATATATATATATATATATATATATATATATATATATATATATATATATATATATACATATATATATATATATATATATATATATATATATATATATGTATATATATATATATATATATATATATGTATATATATATATATATATATATATATATATATATAGAGAGAGAGAGAGAGAGAGAGAGAGAGAGAGAGAGAGAGAGAGAGAGAGAGAGAGAGATAATGCGCGCCAAGTAATCGCGGTTCACATCTGACTAAATAAGCAATTATGTCTTCGCACGAACTGGGTGCGATTTGCTTTTCTAAAAAAAAAAAATATGGTTGTGAAATCTGCGAGTCTATGATGCCAAATATTTATTTAAAAAAAGGCCAAATATTCCATAAAAAAAAAGGTCATTCCGAGCTCTTGGGATGATGCCGGTCAATGTTTATGAGTCGTTTTGCAGATATTATAAAAAAAATGAATAAAAAAACGGGGGTTTATAGATGATATTGGCCAATACTTATTCAGCTTTCGGCAATATTTTGCTTCTGATCGTTTATTCATGGGCACTTTCCCAGTGCAGATGCCCTTGTTCGTATGGATATCATAAGCATAAGTAGTCTTTATGTGTACGTATATATAATATTATAGCTATTATATCTATATAATTATATTATTAATATATATAGTATATATATATATGTTTGTGCATGTGTGCGTGTGTTAGTTAGTGTGTGTGTGAACACCTGTGTTTAAAGGTGCTTGAGTTTGTCTATTTGTGCAGTAGGGTTTTAATTGCCTTTCTATGCAGTCATGCACAGTTGCGGGAACCACGGAAACTGGGCTATTTTTTATTTATTTATTTACTTTTGGTTTTTTTGGCAAAACCACAAAAGCCGGCCATCGTATTTGACCGTAATTCGCGGATCTTTCAATTCCCAATTCCACGAAGCGATCAAAGCGCGGATAAAATATGACCCAATCCGTTCAATCACGTACGAACGACTTTTATTCTGACTGAGGACGGCGAAAAAAAAAAAAAAAAAGTGTATATATATTCAATTACGCCGACAAACAATCATGTGTTTATTGAAGCGATGGCAATATGACCCGACTTTAATACACTATCATGTCGCAATAAAACGCCTGGGGTTGGGGGGGTGGGGGGGTGGGGGGGTGGGGTGGGGGGTGGGGGGGACGGTGAGTGGGAAAGACCGTTCGCAGAGGCCGAATGCGTTTTTTAATTGGATCAGCTCTGCCGTATTGGCGCGGCAAAAAACAATATTGTATACGTAAGTTCTGTTAATATATTCCCGTGTTTGTTCTGAACTCCGGTCTGCCATGGCGACTCTCGTCACGATGTGTTTGTCAGAGCGGATTCGGTTGTCTGGATGATTTTTCTTGTTTCACTCCATCGCTTCGTCAGTCACGTGATCATGTGAAGAGGCTACTGTTGGGAATTTTCCCGCACACGAGGGTTCATCCATCATACAGCAGTTATACGAATATGGTTGTGGCAGTGACTGTGTGTTTCATGTCTACGGATCTTCCAAATACTAGGGATGGATATATATATATATATATATATATATATATATATATATATAATATATATATATATATATATATATATATATATATATATATATAGATATATATATATATATATATATATATATATATATATATATATATATATATATCTAATGTGTGTGTGTGTGTGTGTGTGTGTGTGTATATGTGTACAGGTTGCATGTGTTTGCTCACTGGATGCACCATGTATAATCTATATTACTCTTCAAGTTGTATCATAATAGTTATCACTTTTATTATTATTATTATCATAATACTCTTCAAGATGTAACATATCAGTATTATCCCTTATATTATTATTATTCTTTTAACAATCCACCTTCCACCGTCTCTCCCCTCCGCAGTAATCCTGCTGGTGCTCAGCCGGGAAGCCGTGTGTACAGGGGACATCTTCTACTTCAGCTCGTGGCCGGAATCCGGCCGGGTCGCAGCCGGGGAGAGCCGGGTGATGAAGTGCGCCGTTTCAGACAAGACCAGCATCGCTTTGTCTTGGCACCTGGATGGGAAGCCCATCTCCTACACCGCTCGGCGTCATCTTAGAGGTGGGTTGATTTTCCTTTTTTATTTTCTTGCTTTATTTTATTTGTTTCATTATTTTTTGTTTCTCTATGTATTTCTTGCACAATATTTTTTGCTTTATTTATTTCATTTGTTTCTGTCTTGTTTGCTTTATTTGTTTATTTTTTTGCTTTATTTTATTATTTGTTTTGTGTATTTATTTGGGCATTTTTCGCTTTGTTCATTTGTTTTATTATTTTTTGTTTCTTTATGTATTTATTGCCCAATTATATTTGCTTTATTTATTTTATTGTTTCTTTTTTTACTCTATTTATTTTATTATTTGTTTCTTTGTGTATTTATTTCGCTATTTGTTGCTCTATTTATTTATTTTATTGTTTGTTTCTTTATGTACTTATTCCACTAGTTGCTGCTTTGTTTATTTATTTTATTATGTATTTCTTTATGTATTTATTCCACTAGTTGTTGCTTTATTTATTTATTAATTGTTTCGCTGTTTTATTATTTGTTGTTTTATTCATTTATTTTATTATTTGTTTCTCCATTGTATTATTTGTTGTTTTAATTATTAATGTTATCATGTTTTTCTTAATTTGATTATTTGATTATTTATTGTTTGGTTTATTAGTTTTATTTGTTTATTTATTGATTTTTATATTTGTTTCTTTATATATTAATTTTTTTATTAGTTGCTTTCCGTATTTATTTGATAATTGTTTATTTATTTAGCTTAATAATGGTTGCTTTATTATTTAATTTCAGTTTTGCTTCTTTATTTATTTATGTTATTACTGGTTGCTTTTTTCATTTTATTATTCGTTTTTATATTATTGTCCTTACTTTATTTATATCCTGGTCGTGGAAACGTTTCGCTGTGTAATAATGCACCATTCTTCAAAAAATTTTCATTTACTTACATTTTCGAGTCTTAAAGTAATATTGCATTATTTAATTGTTTTATTTCATTTATTGTTTTTTTTTATTTAGCTTGCACTCTTTAATTTTTTTTTTTTTTTTTTGGTAGACGTGGAAACATCTTGCGGTGTAAAAATACATAATTAAAAAAAAACCTTGTTACTTTCTATTTTGTAATAAAAAAAGTAATACCGTACTTTTAATGTCGAAATGAACACATTACTATTATGCAATACTTTTCGCTTACTTTCTTCACCAAAAAAAAAAAAAAAAGAAAAAAACTACATTTCCTATCATCATTTTTTTTTTTGCAAAAGTAGAGAAAATAGAAAAAAAATCCGTTCCCATTACTTTTTTTCCCAAAAGAAGAGAAGAGTTAAAACCCGTTCGTTTCCTTTCACTCGTTTCCCAAAAGATGAGGAAAATAGAAAAAAAATAATTCCAATTTTTTCAAGAAGTTGGAAAAAATAGACAAAACTTTAATTTCTCAATGCTTTTTACCCAAAAGCTGAGAAAAAAATAGACAAAAATTCCTTTCCTATTGCCTTTTATTTTAAGGTGTAAAAAAAAAAATTCAAATTTTCCCCAAAAGATGAAAAAAATATAAAAAATAACTTTCCTTTCCCATCACTTTTTTCCCAAAATAAGCTAAAAAGAAAACCTGTCCATTGTCTCCCAATAGCTGAGAAACATAAAAAACATCCCCATTTCCCCCCAAAAGATAAGCAAAAAAAAAAACATTCCTTACTCCTTACTTTTTTCCCCAAAATATGAGAAAAATAAAAAATAAAACCTGTCTATTATCTCCCAATGGCTGAGAAAAAACAAATCCCCCTTTTCCCAAAAGATGAGAAAAAAAACATTCCTCTCCCATTACTTTTTCCCCCAAAATATGAGAGAAATAATAATAAAAAAAAATCTGTCTATTCTCACTGACATTTCCATTTCCCTCCTGACGAAGGTGGGACGAACGACAACAGCTCCTCGGACCTGATCATCACCCGGGCGATACCCGAAGACGCCGGGGAATACACCTGCATCGCTCACAACACCACCTCGGGCTTCGCCCTGACGTCGCTGCCTGCTACGCTCACGGTATTGTGTAAGTACAGATTGCTTTCTTTATTTATCTATTTATTTGTTGATTGATTTATTTATCACTTACTCGGGGAGTAAGCCTACAAATTACATTGTTGTTTTTTGTTGTTGCTGTCCTTGCTGGGGGAGAGGATAGGAAAGGTCTATGTAAGAGCCTAAAAAGGTCTGAAAAAGGTGTTTCGCGTTGAGTTAAAGATACAGGAATTCTAGGATACGATATTTACGATTTATTTATTAGAATGAAAATGTGAAAAATAAATAATGTGCATGTTAAGCAGTACAGAAAAATTATTTCTAATGAAATACAGCGTATTTATTTTAATTTTCGTTGGTGAAACAACGCGCTATTTAACCGTAGATTTTAGCATGCATTTCGAGTAAGCTGGAGGTCGGATCGCGCCTTGTTTTTTTATATACTTTCATGGTATTATGTAAGTCAAAATCAATTTTAGTTATTCATTATTATATATTTATTTTATAATGTAGTAAGTACAGCTTTCTTTTTTATTTATTTATTTATTTAATTTTTTTGTGACGGTCGTCGAGAAGGGAAATTATCTGCCATCATCTCGTTTCGAAAGCTTTCATTCGTATTGGTAAGGGCAAGTTTTTGTTATTATTTCGTTTTTTTATGTTGTTTTCTTAAGCAAGTGCAACCCGCAGTTCAAACCTAGTCTTGAAGTAATATTGAAAATATATAGAACAAGTAAAAAAAATGTGGTTTGTATGATGAGTCTTTTCTTGGGAACACCTACTACATATTCTGTATTCAAATATGTACAAGTGCAGATCCATTGGTAGTGCATGGCTCTCTCTCTCTCTCTCTCTCTCTCTCTCTCTCTCTCTCTCTCTCTCTCTCTATTATATATATATATATATATATATATATATATATATATATATATATATATATATATATATATATATATATATAGCTTGATGTTGAATAATAGTGCCAAGACTAGGAAGAACATTCTTTAATATTACGAGCTTTCGAGTTTAAAACCTCATCTTCAGGCTGAAAAAATGACAAGGATGAGAAATCACTAAAAATTACATTAAAATTAATTGTCTGATTAAAAGCTTCAGTAAAAACATAAAATAAAACGAACATCACATACAAACTAAAAATTAAAAATTACGAAAAAAACTAAAACAAAGCGCAAATCATACAAAAACAGAGATAAAAATAAAAATAAAAATAATATGAAAGGTAAACAAACTACACTCAAAAATAAAATAGCTAACGACCCACTTTGTGTACCTACTATGAAACTATATGATAGCTAGTTGAATACCGGACGAGTTGTTGTTCAATTCCGGTTCATTTTCTTAATAAACAGCGACTCTGAAATTAAAAGGGTCCAGTCTATTTGAGCAAAAAGACAGTACTCTAAAATCTAGGTGAGTGAAAGGATGGTCCTGTGCTAAACTGTGATCCCTTATGGCAGAAAATGGTGGTTTAGAAAGAGGAAACCTAGTTCTAACGGAAAGACCTCTGTGTTCCAAAATTCTGTGTCTAAGCCAGCGGGAACTGGATCCCACGTATCGCAGACCACACTGCGAACAGGTAAACAAGTAAACGACACTCGAATTAAGGTCCACAGGAAGAGCAGGCTTCTCCCTCAAAAGTGATCCTACATTAAAAGGGATTAGTAAAAACAAACAAATCTGAAACTAACTTGAGGAAAACTATGCTTAAGTATTTCTTGTAACTTTTTTCGTACCAAGTAGCTACTATGACCAAGGAAAGGCAATTTAATAATACTTTACATCTTTACTAGCGTACTGTACACCGGTCTGGGACAAAATTTCTCATGTAGAAAATTTTTCAGAACTTTGTAAAAGACAAATACGGGATAAGAATTTTCGGAAAAATAATTCTGGAGGAAGACCATGTCTTGATGAAATAAATTAAAATCACAACAGACATTGTAAGCTCTATTTATCTTCATAGTACGTATTGAATTAAGTATAAACAACAACTTTGGTGAAAAACTAAGATAATTCAATCCCAAGCCAGTAAAAGTACTTTTCCTATAAACGGAAGTCTGAAATTTACCTCTATTTCTGTGTACCTGAACATCTAAAAATGACAACATATTATCCTGTTCTGTCTCACAAGTAAAAGAAATATTAGGATGACGAGAATTAAAATATTCTAAAAATAAATCCACGTGTGAACGTTCCCTAAACACAAGGAAAGTGTCATCCACGTACCTACGATAATACAAGGGTTTGAAAGCAACAGGGCATTCAGACATCCAAATCTTTTCACAATAACCCATGAAACAATCTGCATATACAGGTCCAAGGGAATTTCCCATAGCAACACCATCTATTTGATTATATAATTTACCATCAAAATGCCATCAGTTGTAGCCAATTGTAATAACTTTCTGCCATAAGGGATCACAGTTTAGCACAGGACCATCCTTTCACTCACCTAGATTTTAGAGTACTGTCTTTTTGCTCAAATAGACTGGACCTTTTAATTTCAGAGTCGCTGTTTTATTAAAAAAGAAAATGAAACCGGAATTGAACAACAACTCGTCCGGTATTCAACTAGCTATTCATATAGTTCATAGTAGGTACACAAAGTGTCGTTCGTTAGCTTTTTTATTTTTTTGAGTGTATTTTGTTTACCTTTCATATTATTTTTATTTTTATTTTTATCTCTGTTTTTGTATGATTTGCGCTTTGTTTTAGTTTTTTCGTAATTTTTAATTTTTAGTTTGTATGTGATGTTCGTTTTATTTTATGTTTTTACTGAAGCTTTTAATCAGACAATTAATTTTAATGTAATTTTTAGTGATTTCTCATCCTTGTCATTTTTTCAGCCTGAAGATGAGGTTTTAAACCTCGAAAGCTCGTAATATTAAAGAATGTTCTTCCTAGTCTTGGCACTATTATTCATCATCAAGCTAAGATTTCCAAGTAGCCGCCCAATTACTGAGACTATATATATATATATATATATATATATATATATATATATATATATATATATATATTATATATATACATGCATGTGTGTATGTGCGACCGCTTAATTGTTTGTTGAGAGAGAGAGAGAGAGAGAGAGAGAGAGAGAGAGAGAGAGAGCCATTCATCTTGCACTCTCTCGCATCAGTGGTTTCATTGGGCACTTGGTAAAATAACCACTTGTTACACTCGACAAAGTACAACAATAAGAGCTTTTATATAAAGACAAATAGCTGGAAAAATTAACGTAGGCTAACAGAATGTTAGACGGGAGAATAAGTGGCTAATTAATGTCGTGGGAGAACTACTTAATGACATTCCAGAGGTATATGGAATTGTCTCTACTGTGTACTTACTCTGAGAGCCGCCTAATGACCAATTACCCCTAATTGCTCTGTAATTAATTCGATGAAATGGTTAAGTGACATACAGGGCCATTACTACCAAATTTGATTCTGAGAGAGAGAGAGAGAGAGAGAGAGAGAGAGAGAGAGAGAGAGAGAGAGAGAGAGAATAAGTTGACATATTGCTTTTGCATGTTAATGTACAAACAGAGAAGAATTATAAACGTCCCATGATTCTTTGAGTATATCTCCTTTAACATTTATTGTGTCCTATTGTTATGAGCAATATTCTACAATACAGGCAACGGAAACCAATATTGAAATTAAGAAAAAAAAATGCTTTTCATGAAACCAAACCTTCAAAGTTTACATATGGCACCAGATGGTCTCGGTGAAATACTGAAGAATAGTTTTGAAAAATTGTCGTCCATTTTTTTCATCTATAATACATTGATCACAAACGAAGTTATTATTTTTCCTATAAAACTAAAGGAAACAGGAAACGTTTTCTTAATAGTATAGGATGTTTTGTGTTGGTGAGTCGCAGTTAATGCCCAAATAGGCAGCTTTTACAGCTACGCATGGAACTTATCCAGTCATGCTAGAAGCAATGCTTCGTACTTCACACTGTAGGGTGACACCCTTTCAGTGCTCTTCTAAAGCCAGACTGTATTGTTTCTTACTTATTGGAAGTCCTAGAACTTCATGTTATTCCATTCTGAAAGCCGAAGGTGCAGCTGTCTCATTCACAGTTCCTATGATTTATGATTTTTCCCTCACAACATTATCGGTACTTGAGCTTTTGGAAGTGCCTCGTAGGACGAGTGGCTTACGGCTTGTCTACCGATTCGGTAGCTCTGAGTTCGATTCCCCGCTCTGCCAACGTGGAATTTGTTTCTGGTGACTAGGAAATCATTTCTCGACATAATGTGGTTCGGATCCCGTTGCTAGGTAACCAGTTGGTTCCTAGCCACGTAGCAATATCTAATCCTTCTGGCTAGCCTTAGGAAAGCTGTTAATCAGCTTAGTGGTCTGGTTAAACTAATATATACTTTTTTTTTTTTTTGGGGGGGGGGCGCTGTTGGAGACCAACCTGGGCTTCGTACTAGCACGGGCTCTTGCCCCCGTATTATACAACACCTTGATAGATCTGTAGGTACAGATCCGACTTCTAAACTGTATTGGACTGTATTCTGCTGTATTACAGCCTATCGTGAGATCAGCGGGCAAATAGATAAATAGCCAGATAAATAAATAAACGAATCAGACATTCATTTTATGCGAGGCCGCACGCGCCCATCCATTTGGGACCCTTCAGAATCGACCCTAGAGTGTCGTTCCAGGCAATGCCATTAACACCACGACAATAAATCCCTTCCGTTAATGAATGTGCTCACACACACACACACACACACACACACACAACCGCTGCGTCGGCGCTGAATCATTCATATGTTCTTAATGAACGAGAAACAGGGATTATTAATAGCCTCTTCAGGGACAGGTCGAATAATACATGAGGTACCGTAATGAATTGGGGGTAGGATGCGATATCGTCGTAAATGGCGCAGAGATAATTTGCGTTGGAATGCTGATAGTGTTGTAGCGTTTTTGTTTTTGTATTTGCATGATATGACGATACTTACACTTTTATTATTTTTGTTTATATATTTTTTATTCTTATTTTATTTCTTATTTATATTTTCATTTTTTTTTTGCTTTTAATATTATTTATTATTTTTATTTTTATATTATAATTGTTTTTTTATTATTATTATTTTATTATTGTTATAAGCCCGTGAATTTTCTTTATAAAGTTTTCTACAAAACTCAACGAGTAGTAACTGAGCAATATATGCTTTCATATATTATATATATATATATATATCTAGATTATATATCTAGATTATTATTAAAATTGTGTATATCATAATCCAAAATTGACACTTATATATGTTATATATATTTATATATCCTATTATATATGTTAATAACTGTATGTATATATATTTATATATATATATTAGATAAGTATCTAATATATATTAATATAATATATATACATATATATAGATTTAGAGATATTAATTATATATAGTGATATCTATATCTAATATATATAATATATATCTGATATATATATTATATCTTATAACATATATATATAATAAATATCTATATTATCTATATATATTATTATATATATCTATCTCTATATATATATATATATCTATATACTATATATATATTATATATATATATATATATATATATATATATACTATATATATATACTATATATATATATTGCTATATATATATAGTATATATATATATATTATATAATATATTATATAATTATATGTATAATGCGAAACATTATTAAGAGAACTCTCGTTAATCTCTCCTGGGAAATTTAAAGAAATGTCAGCGGAGGTTCAGACAATACGTTGGCTTTATTAAGTGAAATGTGACATCCCTTTGAACTTACTCAATTTGGACAAAGACGCTGAAGATTCAAACGATTGTAAATTTCGTTACTTCCCAGTAGATGAATGAAGTCTTCTTTTTTGTCAGCACAGTAAATGCATTCACCAATGCAAGTTTGGGAGAAATTTTTTGATTTAGCATAAAAACCAGTTTTTCCCAAAACAAAAAAACGAATTGGAAAAAATGATCTCGAATAACAGTCAGTTTTTCTAGAACGAGAAAACAAAAAAAAATATTAGTCGAAAAAAAATCAACTTTTCTAAAACGGAAAAACTAAAAAAAATATTAGTCGAAAAAAATCAGTTTTTGTAAAACGGAAAAACGAATAAAATAAGATAATGTCGAAAAAATAAGTTCTTCTAAGACGGAAAAATGAATAAAAAAATAATGACGAAAAATAAATCATTTTTTCTAAAACGGAAAACGAAAAAAAAAATCTCCTGTCGATAAAAAAACAAAAAACATTTTTACTGTAACAGAAAACGAATGAATAAAAATTACCATGTCGAACAAAAACACAGCTTTTCTATAACATATAAAAACGATTTGAAAAATTCTGTCGTCGAATAAAAACTGGAATTTTTCAAAACCAGAAGATCGAATGAAAATTCTCATGTCGAATAAAATTCAAACTAATTCTGTAATAGAAAAACGTGTATGTATGTATGTATGTATGTATGTATGTATGTATGTATGTATGTATGTATGTATAGGTGGACACTTAGGTGGGCCATATATGGATAAATAGTACCGCTCTTGGCGGGATGTTACGTGAGATATGTGCCATCTAGTCTCGTTCGGATGACTGGATGACTGACAGCACGGCCTGGAAATACGAAACAATGAAAAACTTCGACGCTGCCAGTGGCTCTTGGCGAACTTTTGTGTGGACATAAAGCTAATTTACGATCTTATATCCTCCGGGCAACTCTCTCTCTCTCTCTCTCTCTCTCTCTCTCTCTCTCTCTCTCTCTCTCTCTCTCTCTCTCTCTGCCGCTTTATGCCACATGCTTTTAGTTTTTTTGTCCTCTCTCTCTCTCTCTCTCTCTCTCTCTCTCTCTCTCTCGTACCGTCGCATCATGTCATATACTTTTAGTTTTTGTCCTCTCTCTCTCTCTCTCTCTCTCTCTCTCTCTCTCTCTCTCTCTCTCTCTCTCTCGTTCACAAGCACACACTATATCAGTTTCACAAAAAATTGTTGTCGGGTACATATTACAGAGCTCGACTTTTTGCTCTTTTGTCTTTTACGTATGATTTTAAATTTGGTTTTCAACAGGTTCAACAGGTGAATTGTAATTTACTAGGACATATAATAATAATAATATAATAATAATAATAATAATAATAATAATAATAATAATAATAATAATAATAGAAAAACGCCGTCCTAATAATGACAACGAAATAACTTTTACCATGTTCCATTTGGCAAAGGACCCCCCAAAACCAAATATTAGTAATGTTATCCCTCTAAATAAATTAATTCTATGTCACATGAATAACACGGCAGCCTGTTTTTGCATGTAGATGAAATTTATAGCCAACCGGATATTATACTACAATATTCTGGTTTCTGTTTTAACATTCATTGGAGACTTTCGCCAACGCTCGCTTGCTATAGAGTTTCTGAGATTTCAGATAATGTTATCTTCATTATGCTTGGTATTGTTGTTATAGTTATTAA
Organism: Macrobrachium nipponense; assembly: GCF_015104395.2. Classification (NCBI taxonomy): domain Eukaryota; kingdom Metazoa; phylum Arthropoda; class Malacostraca; order Decapoda; family Palaemonidae; genus Macrobrachium; species Macrobrachium nipponense. The sequence continues at coordinate 22,289,373 of NC_087204.1, read as the reverse complement.
TATTTATGTTGGCCTTTTATTGGATTTGGTAGTGATTAGTTTTTTAAATAATATTGCTGAATTTGTTGTGTTTGTTCTGCCTGTTATCATCACAATGATTATTATTATTATTATTATTATTATTATTATTATTATTATTATTATTATTATTATTTAATTATTACCCCCTTTATTTATTATTATATTCCCCCTTTATATTATTAGTTATTATGTTTCTTATTCTTCTTATTATTATTATTATTCTTTATTATTATTATTATTAATATTGTTCGTGTATGATTATTATATTATTATTATTATTATTATTATTATTATTATTAGTATTATTAATTACCCCCTTTATATTATTTATTTAGGTATTATGTAGGTCATGTCATAGTTTTCTATTTTATTATTATTTATTATATTATTATTATTATATTATTATATTATTATTATTATTATTATTAGTTATTATTACCACCACTGTATCATTATTAGTATCGAGTCTAGTTTTCCAGTTGTCTCTCATTCAGGTTGCTAGATATTGCCATCATTTAATTGTTATTTGAGAGCTTTTAAAATAATATTTTAGCGCATTTGCTTTTGCGTATTATCATTTTAAATAAAGAAAAAAATAATGATAAATAATTAAAAAAAAAAAATCCTGGTCATCACGCCAAGTCGTCGAATTTAAAAAATATAAAAAAAAATATGAAAGGAAAGAAATCATTTGCGCGAATTCATATTCGAATCGGTGGATTTTGTTTGAGCTATTGCGCTTCCGTTGCCTCTCTTGTTTATTGCGGAGTTCGAATACAAAGGGATGATCCCCGGCTGTTGGGAAAATATTCGGATACGAGTTTCGCTCTTTCGGTAAAATATGGGGCGGATGCGGAGTGTGATCCCCCTGCGGGATGCGAGAGGAAAATACTTCTGGGTCAGAGGTGCATATTGCCTCCTCCTTTTTTTTTTTTTTTTTTTTTTTTTTTTTGTGGGAAGGTTCAAAATGTCGGAAATTCTGCGGTATTGTTTAGATAAGGTCGAGAGGAAAACATAAAATTTTTTAGTTGTAAAGTACACTCACACACACACATATATATATATAATATCTATATATATATATATATATAATATATATATATAGATATAATTTAAGATACATATATATATGTAGATATAGATAATATACGTATATATAATATAGATAAATATATATGATATATCTATATATTATACGTATAATATTAATAATGATATATATATATTTTAATCATATTATATATATCATATATATATATATATAAATATATATATATATATATATATAATAAAATTAGGGTTTTTTATTTTATTTAAATTCATCTTATATATATAAATAATTAATTATTTTATATATATATTTTATATTATATATATATAATATATATTATATATATTATATTATATATTAACATATATTTATCATATATAAAATACATCAATGTTATGCATATATCAGTAAATGGCACACTGGTATATTCCTCGTTAGATGAGTACCAATCAATGATGAAATCAGATGCGACGTACATCCAATCCTAATGGAATAGTAATATTGATAATGACCCATCGCTTCCATCAACAGGGGTGGAGGGTTAATCAAGATAACAGCGAGATTAAGCGGCCACTTAAAAGTGTCCCCTGTTTATGCCACTGCAGGAGACTCTCCAATTAATTCACCGTTGCCATGTCACCGCAAGTACTCGCGCCTAATTGCGTTCGATTCTCAAAGGGGAATGTGTCCGGTCAGAACTCATGTTGGTACCCCATCTATTATGAGAGGTATGGTGACCGCGTTTGCCAATAGAATTTATAAGTCGCTATTGAAGTTATTTTTGAAAAGTATTGGTATTGTTTTTTTTTATTATGACTGCACTGAATATTTCAGCTTTTGTCTTTCGTAACTTAGTCAGAAGGTACTTTGTGGATTCGAAATTAAGAACACTTACTGTTGGAAGTTCTAAAACTCCACCAATATCACAACTCCATTAGAACGTTAACAATTATAATGACAGTAATTATATCTCGAGTAAACGATTCTTTTATAAAAAAAAAAAAAATCTAATCACAATAGCCAACAAAAGCGCTGAATAACCTTGACAGGTCACAGAGCTTGCTATGCCCTAAATTCCATAATCAATCAATAGTCAACAGAATGATTGTTTTCTTTACCTATTCAATCTTTTTTTATTCATTTTTTATTTATTTATTTATTTATTTTTATTTTGTTCAGTAGACTCCCAGCTGTCTAAAATTTTAAGTAAGAATATTGTAACGGTCAAACTCAAAATGACAATTCTGTCAAAATCTGAAACTTGAGTGAACGTCTCCTTAGACTGAATTATTAATAATTATCGGTCAGAAATGGAATGATAAATTTATTCGGTCAGAAATGGAAATGATCACAATTATTATCTGTCAGAAAGGAAATGATTAAATTCATATTATAAAAAATCTGTCAGAAGTGGAATTATCAAATTATTATTATCGATCAGAAATGAAATTATCAAATTATTATTATCGGTCAGAAATGGAATGATCAAATTATTATCGGTCAGAAGTGGAATGATCAAATTATTATCGGTCAGAAATGGAATTATCAAATTATTATCGGTCAGAAATGGAATTATCAAATTATTATCGGTCAGAAATGGAATTATCAGTCAGAGATGGAATTATCAGTCAGAGATGAAATTATCAGTCAGAGATGCTCCAGCAATTCAAAAACGTCTCTAGCTGCTGTTTTTTTTTTTTTTTTTTTTGCGTAATACATAATATGTATGGGTACAAGAATTGATAATGACGCTTTGGCTAATAAATTCAGAAGATTCAGAGATAAATTTAAAACTACGTAAGTCTGTTTACCTGCTTACAATATACAGGCAAATTCTTTCATTACAAGAAATGTATCCACTTACTGACGCATTTATCGAGTTGCTATTAATTTTTTATTTATTTATTTTTTTTTTATTCAGGGGTTATACATAGACAGGTGTTTGGTTTCGATCATAGTTAAGGGTAATAAATTCTTCAACATTAGCAGCTATGTTACACTGTAATAGATCAGATTTGTCATTTCACACAATTCACCATAACTTAAAAACAATAAAGTTTATACAAAGCAATTAATCCGTTCACGGTCGTTTAAGTGGATGAAATGAATTAGCTGCCTAAAAAAAAAAAAAAAAAAAAAAAAAAAAGAAAAAAAAAAAAAAAAAATTATTAGAAACAGCGGAGCAATAAACCTGCTATATGAGAGATTTCGTTTAAAATCTGGTTAAGAGGAGTCCATTCAATTTAGGTTACGCAATAAGCCCGGATTTGGCTTTTGGAACGAGAGAGAGAGAGAGAGAGAGAGAGAGAGAGAGAGAGAATTCGGATTACCGTATGATTTCCTCTATCGTCGATATCGGTTCTGAATTTATTATTTATTATTTATAAATTTTTATAATAAATTTATTATTATTATTATTATTATTATTATTATTATTATTATTATTATTATATTATTACTAGTAGTAGTAGTAGTAGTAGTAGTAGTAGTAGTAATAGTATAGTAGTAGTAGCAGCAGTAGTAGTAGTAGTATCCAGGAAAAGTGTGATTTTTTTTCGTTTGTAGTAAAAATATAAAATGAGATTAACGTTCTTCACCAATTCATCTTACCTGAAGATAAATATTTAATTCCTCAACTCCAAACATCGCACACCAAAGCTGACAAGCTAACTGAATTTGTATTTTCCTGAAACAGGAATACATAAAGCCCAAGATATAATGGTTCGAAGGTAAAAGCATTTTTATTAGATTATATCGAATTGAGAATAAAACTTCAAAGGAAGTCTTTATGTACATAATAATGATAGTGATGGAAGGGATATTGAATGATAAGTGATACTATACTCTGTGTTTTTCCATCTGTCCATCCGCCTGTGGTGTTTGCGCATGGTAACACGGCGTCCCGGGCTTTGAATAGTTACGCTAAGTGTAAGTTTTAGGTAAATAAAAGGATATCTTGGTGTACATTTACAACTGAAAAGTGTTTTAATAATTTACTGTATGCGAATTACACCGTTAATATTCGAAATAGGATATTATTTAAAGCCCGGGACGCAGTGTTACCATGCGCAAACACCACAAGCGGATGGACAGATGGAAGTATAACTGAGAACACCAGAGGAGTTGAGAGACCCTCACCCACTTGGGAGAGAAATAAGATGGATGGAGACTTGTGGAAGTAAAATCTGAGGAAAAGACATCGGCAGAGGTCCTATGCGTGCAAGGCCCTTGGATTCAGTGATGACGATGAATGACTGCTTCTAAAATGGAATATATAAACTATTATAATCGTTGGGTCCACTCACGGTACAAAACTTTACGTAAATATACATCCCTTTTGCATGTTCAGTATACAAGTTCCCCAAGGATACCGCTCAGAAATGCAGCCGGTATGCCAGACTCGCATGCGGTCTATTGTTACCAAGTGATAACATCCTGTTTTTCGTCGAGCCCCCCCCCCCCACCTTTGTCTTTCGGGTGATTTTCGATCGATCATTTTGTCCTCTCATTATTGAAGGCTTTTTGACAAGGGACTTCCTGTCGTGTGGTTCATGCGCTGAAGTCTGATATGCAAATGACACCTATACCTCATAGCGTTTGTGTTATATCTCATAGTGCCCTTTCCCGTATAGGGGTTCGTGACATCAGTGCACCTTACACGGCGCACTGTATGCATTACATACAGTTCTTAGCAGCGTCCCTTCGGCCCCTAGCTGTAACCCCTTTCGTTCCTTTTACTGTACCTCCGTTAATATTCTCTTTCTTCCATGTCAACTTCCTCGACCCTCTCTTAAGAATAGTTTCAACATTATTCTCAGCGCTGAGCGGCCTTATAGGTCACAGTAGGTCACGGCTCTTGCGTTTGGCCCGAATTTTGTGTTCCAATTATTTTCTGTATTATTACTATTACTATTATTGAAATGAGTATAGTGTGGTTAGACTGTTCATCACTTACCATCTGAATGACGTTATTATGATTATTGAAATTATTACTCATTCATTCGTAGTTGGATCTAAATTTGCTAACACTCACAGCATATGTCACCCTCAAGTATATAAATTTCACTCTTTATAAATGAGAAAACTTATGTTACTTTTTAAACGTTTGTAATTATTAGTGTTGATTAAACCCGCTATTATATGATTGTTACTATTTTAACTGCAATTAAGTCTGCCCGGAGCAGTGGGCAGTATTTCGCCAACATTCTGCCAAAAGATTATCGTATGAGCAAAGCCGACGAGACCTTCATGTTTTCACAGTGGACGCGTAGCAGCGGCCACATTGCTATTGCTTGCTGGCTGCAGTTGCAACTTGTATTTTTATTCCCGTTCGTCAAGAAGAGTGGCCGCTCGGGGAGAACTACACGCTAACGCCATTAGCAGGAACTCGACGATGACAAACTAGATTGCAGGGCCTCTCTCTCTCTCTCTCTCTCTCTCTCTCTCATATTATTTTCATTGCCGAGTTTTCCCCTCTTCTCTCTCTTCTTTTATTAATCTATCTTTTTTGTCATCCATCCGTCAATCTTGCTTGTTTAGTCTATTTTGATCGAACTTTTCATTCATTGTTATTCATATATATATATATATATATATATATATATATATCTATATATATATATATATATATATATATATATATATATATATATATATATATATACACACACACACACATATGTATATATATATATATATATATATATATACACACACACACACACACACATATATATATATATATATATAAATATATATATATATATATATATATATATATATATATAGATATAAATATAAACATAAGCTACAGATTACCTATAATATCCAATTCGCTCTACTCGGAAATAAAATATTTACATATATTAACCGGATGGGAATTTTTCAGTTGTTAATAAGTTTTGTCGTCTCGTGGGCTCGAACCACGGCAGACAAGAACACAGGGCTTGCAGTGATGCGTCTTAAACTACTGGGTGTGTGTGTGTGTGTGTGTGTGTGTGTGTGTGTGTGTGTGTGTGTGTAGCTTTCACTACAGCTAATTTAGGTTTATAAAATTGTGTACTCTCTCTCTCTCTCTCTCATATCCCAATTTTCCCATAATCCTCTCCACTTTCCTCTAATCCTCATCGTGAGTTGGGTCGCCATGGCAAGAACTCCTGCCTCCGCCGCCAGGAAATTTCCGTGCCGTGGAAAAAAAATCGCCTTAATTGCATACCTGAGACCTCCATACGAAGACTTAACAAGAGGGGGAATTATTCATCTTCTCTCCAGAAAGATGTAGTCCATAGTTGCCAAACGCGAGCGATACAGGAAGGCGCTGGGATATTTGTTGTTTCGTATAGCAAATAATTTTCATCTCCTTATCTATTAGTTCTCTTAAAGTCAAAAATTTTATTTAACGTTTATTCCTAAGTCTGTTTTCCTTGATATTCTCCGGTGCCGTTTCTTCTTGACCCCAAAAAGGTCGTGACTCTAGAAGGTCATTTCTCTCGTATATATATATATATATTATATATATATATATATATATATTATATATATATATATATATATTATATATATATATAATTCCTCGTTTGACAAGTGGTTTACGTGCTCGCCTACCGATTTGGTAGTCCCGAGTTCGATTCCCCGCTCTGCCAACGTGGAATCAGAGGAATTCGTTTCTGGTGATTAGAAATGAATTTCTCCATATAATGTGGATCGGATCTCACAATAATCTGTAGGTCCCGTTGCTAGGTAACCAATTGATTCCTAGCCACGTAAAATATATCTAACCCTTCGTGCCAACCCTATGGGAGAGCTGTTAATCAGCTCAGTGGTTTGGTTAAACTAAGATATACTTTTTTCTTGTATATATATTGGACTTTTTTTATTACCTATCAAGCGATGAAAAACTCAGGGTTTTTATTTTATTGGGATGATCTTTTTGCACGTTTTTTCGTAAGTTTCTTTTCCACACTTCGTGGTAAGCGGTTTGGTGGACTTCTCAGCCTGCTTAATTAAACCAGGTTATATGATGGTAAATGATTCAAGAAACACAGGCGTAGGTAGTGATTTCCACAGCCAAGATACCTGTGACACAAAGGACTGATCAAACCATCGTGTTCATTGCCTCAATTCAATATGTGTTGGATTATGAAGTCTCATTAACAGATTTCTTGACTTCATGTACTCTGGCGTTGCAATTGTTGTGGTGAGCACTTAGGAATATAGATTTTAGTTAGGAAAAGGGGCATGAAAGTTTCCTTATCAGAAAGTGGAGAGATTAGATTTAGCGTTTTTATGGTTTTGCCCGATTTTTTTATTTTATTTGAGGGGGAAGTAGTACAATAATTGAAGGATAAAAAAAGCAGTGCATCTCCTGAGTAATGAGCGCTATATTACTGACGATGATGTAAAGGAACTTTGGTAGGATAATTAAAAAACGCCGAGACATAACATCCTACGATGCGACTCGCGTTCGATACATCTCTCTCTCTCTCTCTCTCTCTCTCTCTCTCTCTCTCTCTCTCTCTCTCTCTCTCTCGTCTCGTCTGCTACATCTGAGCAAACGCTACACAGCGGAAGTGAAATAATTTATCCAGGACTCCCGAAGAAGCCTTTGATGGGCCTCCTCCCCGTGAATAGGGGAAACCCAGCGAGGCAAACAGTCCTAACAAAGGCGCCGAGGAAGAAGAAGGTGTACTCGGCGGTTTTTCGGTGATGATGGGGCGCCCTTGAGGTAAGGATGCAAGAAAGGCGGAGAGGAAGACGAAGGAGGTGGAAGACGCGGCATGGGATGTTATAAAGAGATAAATGGATGAACAGAGAGGGAGGCAAGGAAGGAGAGACAAGGTACGTGGGAAGACGCCGGGCATGGATGTTCTAAAGAGATACAATGGATGAACAGAGAGGGAAGGAGGCGAGGAAGGAGATAACGTATTATTGAGAGAGAGAGAGAGAAGAGAGAGAGAGATTGAGACGAGGTAGAGGGAATGAGATAATGGATGAACAGAGAGGGAGGCAAGGAAGGAGATAACTTATTATTGAGTGTAGAGAGAGAAAGAGAGAGAGAGAGAGAGAGAGGTGAATATTGAAAAGAGGTATGGGAATGGGAATGATAATGGATGGAATAAAGAAGGCAGGAGAGGGAGGCAAGGAAGAAGATAACGTATTATTGAGTTGAGAGAGAGAGAGAGAGAGAGAGAGAGAGAGAGAGAGAGAGAGAGAGAGGTAAAGGGGATGAGATAAATGGCTGGAAAATGCCGCGAAAAAAAAAATCTTTGAAAGAGACAACATATACCTTTTGATTCTATTATTATCTATTATTCCTCCACTCACGCATTCACACTCCTGTTTGCTAATCATAGTTTGTTTGCCGTAGTTGAATCGTGTTTGTTTGTTAGTCTGCGGTTCGAAATAGCCGTTTAATAACGTGAGTTGTTTGTGGCACGAGGCTATTTGCAAACGCTCCCATCCAACAAAGGGCACGGAGTCCCCAGGGTATCGCTTGTAACGCGCATTCTTTGATGTGTATGTGTGTGTGTGTGTCGTGACGCCGTCTTTGATCTTGTGCTTCAAACGATTGTGTAGGAGTGAGTTATTTCAGTTCGACTTTGTTGCTTCGAAGTTGGTATACCCCCGCCAATGGAGTCGAGAGGAATGACGCTTTCAGCCGTGTCTGTGTCTCTGTGGTTTTTATTTCATTATCTTTTTTTTTTTTTAATATTGATGGATGTCTCTGGCCCTCTGCCAGCACGGGTTCTCGCACAAAAGCGAGTTTGTGAAACGTGCGTGTATTGGGGGCCTTTTTGTACAGTATCTGAGCAACGGGAGGAGCTTGGCGGATTGCATTCATCTAGAAATGATTAACTCCCCGGAAAAGTTGGCTAAGAATTGAGGGATTGTCGTCATGGAAACCGTCTCGCACATTATTACTGACGGTACTCCTCGGTTGTAGAAGGGACTCATACCCAGTTACGTATTGCATGTTTACTTGTCAAGAATATTAACTTAATGCTGCTGAAGACTATTATTATCTTTTTCTCTCTCCTTATACACACACACATATATGTAATATATATATATATATATATATATATATATATATATATATATATATATATATATATATCTATATATATATAGAGAGAGAGAGAGAGAGAGAGAGAGAGAGAGCTTTTCCCCTGAAGCATATATATATATATATATATATATATATATATATATATATATATATATATATATATATAGATAGATAGATAGATGAGAGAGAGAGAGAGAGAGAGAGAGAGAGAGAGAGCTTTCCCCCTGAAGCATAACCCGTCGCACAGCCTAAATATCCCCGGCGCTACCAACAGTCATTTGTTAAAGTTTAATATATCTGGGGCTTTCGTGTACCCCGATATACACTTACCCAGTTTTCGAAATGGAACAGGAACAGCAGACGACGAAGCTATAATAAATTCGGTTCCCTATGCAGCGCGACCAGCGAATTTATAGAGAGAGCGAGAGCGTTTTAAGCATCCTCCAAGAGCAGTTTATTGAATATCGAAACGTCAGGGGAATAATTTGCTTGCTTCGGCGTTATCGCTTATTTTCTTCTTCTTTTTCTTCTTCTTGTGATGGAGAAGGACTGGAATATTGGAGAGAATTTTACAAGAGCAAAGGGCAGTGAGACGGGGAAAAAATATTACAGTAACCGCAGAAGTAATATGTAACACTGATTCTGCCTAGAATAATTGCCGTTTTTAAGGAACCCTTTTCCTTAATTTTTTGTTTATTTTCTTGTATTTCTCTCTTAAATAGCACTCTATGATGAACTGTTTGCAAAGCAAATAGAATTAGCGGCCGTAAATGCCAGATATTTTGAGTTTTTTTTTTTTCATTCTCTCGACTTTATGAGTTCCACTGTATATAGCAGGGTCGGTCGCTCGAGTCAGCTTTCTCCATCTATGTCTGTTCCTTGCGTCTTCTTCCCCCCAGTCCCACCTGCCCCACATCCATCCATCTGATCAGCTGACACCCCCTCCCCACACTCTCCTCCTCCTCCTCCTCTTCCCCCACCCCACCCCACCTCCCATCACTGGCATGTTCGCAGCTCTCTTGATTGGTTCCACCTCCTCTCTTCAAGCGCCTAAGTGGCGCGATCGGTATGGTCTTGACCTGCCACCTTGGTGGCCACGAGTTCGATTCTCAGTCATTCCACTGAGGTGTGAGAGATGTGTATTTCTGGTGATAGAAGTTCACTCTCGACGTGGTTCGGAAGTCACGTAAAGCCGTTGGTCCCGTTGCTGAATAACCACTGGTTCCATGTAACGTAAAAACACCATACAAATAAATAAACAAACAAACCTCCTTTCTTCTTATTACATGGCCATGGCATCCCAGACGAGCTCGAGGGTGCAACCTTCCTTAACTAGGCATTCTGTAATGATATTAAATAAAAGACCTTTATGGGGAAAGGAGTTACGCGAATTTTCATTCTCATTTTATTGTTGGTTATTGCACAGCACAGTAACAGCATCATTCCATGTCTTATAGATACGTATTGCCGATGACAACGTGAGCCCTTTCAGAAATATGAAATGCTCAAGGTGTTTTCGTTTACGTTTTACCATCATGTATCATAGTCTGTGTTTCTTTTATTTAGATGATGTATTTTGTTACCTTTATTGAAGATTTTTTTTGGTGATTTATTTTCTATTGCATCAAATATTCCTGACGCTAAACATCTGTTCATTACGGAGATTATGGAATTTTTGTCTCAAATTTTTTAATTGCTGATCTGTATGCTTTTTCTGGGATGAATTTTAGCTTTGTCCCAGATCTCTCTCTCTCTCTCTCTCTCTCTCTCTCTCTCTCTCTCTCTCTCTCTCTCCCTTCAGTGTATATATATATTTATATATATATATATATATATATATATATATATATATATATATATATATATTATATATGTATATTAGTATGTATGTATGTATATATGTATGTATGCACTCTGTATAATGCGATCAATCAATGTATAACTATTTGATTTTACTTTATTTATTTATTTATTTATTTATTTATTTTTTATTTATTATTTATTTATTTATTTATTTATTTAGAGAGAGAGAGAGAGAGAGAGAGATGATCATGTCTACATCCATGAAAGAAAGAAAAAGGGAAATAGAGAAAAAAATGAAATAATGTTTTGACCTTCCCCGCACCCGCTTCTCACCTCTGACCTAATGCTTTCGAGCTGTGATCTTTAGGCCGGCGGACGTAGTATTGGAAATTCGGTGCGGCAAACTACGATGGCCCAGATTATCCGAGCGTTCTTTTATTGAGAAAACACCTCAGGAATTGCTCGTACTTATACAGCTCTGGGTAATTCCTGGTGCACCAGTGAGGTTTTTTTTTATTTGTTTCAATTCCTTCTGGAGTGTTCGTGAGTTTTGTAGTCACAAGGATAAGTGATGCATACACAAAGCACTGTATATACTCTCTCTCTCTCTCACACACACACACATTATATATATATAATATATATATATATATATATATAATATATATATATATATATATTATATATGTATATATATTTATATATATATATATATATATATTATATAATTATAATATATATATACAAAGTATAAAAGGCCCATTAAAAACACTCTGGTTTAAAGTTAAGGACTCTATTTATGTTTAAACAGAAGAATTTTATTTACACCACACACACAAAAAAAATATATATTATATATATATATATATCATTTATATATATATATATATATACATATATATATATATATATATATATATATATTCTACACCTTAGCCTCCAGAATAGGTAGCCCCAGAAGGTGTTATCCTTCTAATCCGAAGAAGGCCTTTATGGGATGAAGTTGCGACCCCCTCACCCTGGTATGTGTGTATATGAATATTTTTGACACGTTTAATCCACAGATTTCCCAACGAAAGAGGATAAATGAACATTCCAAAGAATGATTTTCCCCTTTCAGCTACTCTGAACAATTTCCAGACAAATTGTCATTCTCATGACTGTTTCAAATCAGCGACGCAGATAATAATAGAGTTTCAGGAATTCAATTCTGAAATCCAGCGCTGTCATCGACATTCCATCGCTTCGGCTAAAACTGATACTTTCTTTTTTTTTCCACGATTGCAAACCAACTCGATCATCAGCGCTGTCTCGAAATGATATCTGTTTTGGACGATTCAATTACCTTGCAATCAAAATGTTGTTAACCAATTTGGGCCAGGCCATCTATTGCTATGAATTCTAAGTATTTTCCATTTAAAACGCAATGTGAGTTTTTTTTTTCTTTTAAAACGACATAGAATATATATACATGGAAATTTATTTATTTTTTTTACTTTGCTCTTGTTTGTGTATACATAATACTCATATTGAACACTCATACTCTCATATTTGTTCTGTATAGACCTCAGCTGTGAATTCTACACACACACACACACACACACACACATATATATATATATATATATATATATATATATATATATATATATATATATGTATGTGTGTGTGTGTATTACAATATGATCGCTATATCGCTGGTCGTTCGCTCAGCGAGTTCATCAAAGTCGGGGTCCTTATTGATATATATATATATATATATATATATATATATATACTATATATAGTATAGAACACACACCAGGGTCAAGGTCACCCTGGAGAAGAGCGACACTCTCTAATAGCACAACCGAAAGAAAATCGATATCATAAAAAAACATAAAAAAAACTTGAATAAATACTTCAACAACTCCCATAATCCTCTTACAGTCGATGGCTTGGTATAAATAGAACGGGGAAGGATTCTCAGTGTATCAATTCTGCATGAACAAGACTGGGAGACAGGCTAAACGGTCCATAGCAATTTTGATAAATGGGAAAAAGAAAGAAAAAAAACACCACGGCTGAAGAAGTATTGAAAGCAGAAGTAAGGAAATATGAAAAGGTCTGCCTCAAAGAAGTTAATGCCACAAAGGCGATATATATATATATATATATATATATATATATATATATATATATATATATATATATATATATGTATATATAGTATGTATGTATGTATATATATATATATATATATATATATATATATATATATATATATATATATATATATATATATATATATATATATGAGGACGGAACCGTTCGGCATTTTCTGAGACATAACATTTTCATTTCCCTATGTTGGGTACAACTGAATTACCATATCTTCGTGCTTAAGAAGATTACCAGTTCTATATATATATATATATATATATATATATATATATATATATATATATATGGTCAAATATATCTGATTATTGATTGCAAATTATTCCAAACAAAATTTGGCAGGTAAAAATAGCACAGGTTCAAGATTAAATTTTGACACACTTTTTAACGATATACATAAAGATTTACCTCACATATGAAGAATAATTCATCTTCCTCAGTCTGAAGAGAACGAATATTACAGTAACCACATAGATAAACCTCTAGATTAAGCTGAAAAAAGTTTTAATCACATTAACAGAATCAAATATTTTTTCGGGAGCGATAGCTTGTGCCCCAACTATTAGTGTCCTATGTAATCGAGTTATCAATTAGGTTTTCCAATTTTTTTAATAAGATAACCATTAACTATTTCTTATAATGTTTACATCTGCTCCTTAATAAGACGCATATTGGAACTGGCATTTTTTTAAATATTATAATTTTTAAAGGAGTTTGACCCTTTTCCAGTAGCATTCCTTGATTATTTGTAAATAAAGTATTTTTTAGTATTAGCAACATTTTTGTATAATCCTCATCCGTTTAAAGTTTTATATTTCTCCTAGATATTTCTTTTGGGGGGGCAGGGGGGGGGGGAAGTTTTTTTGTACTTAATATCCCCCAGATTTTAAATTCCATTTTTCCCGAATTGCTGAAAACCCGGGGAAAAAAAGCAAGACATCCCAAGGTAGTGGCGCTCGCTTTTGATACGCCGTGAATGGCTGTCAAAATGAAAAAAAAAAACTTCTGAACTGAAGACAACTTTGCAGCCACTAAAAATGTAGCAGGAGCCTAATTACCTTGGCCTTCAAAAGGGGTATAACGGCTTCCCTTGAAGCTGTATATTTTCGGAGGGACATCAAAGAGAGAGAGAGAGAGAGAGAGAGAGAGAGAGAGAGAGAGAAGTAAACATTCTCCGTGTTTCTTTCAAGCTCCCAGAGCAGTATTTTTGTAGTGCGTAATTTCTTCTTAATCAGCTCTTGGGGTTTTAATATTGCTGACATTTTAATATCAGAGCTCGCTCTTTTTAAAGCGCCTATTGACATTCTGGTTTACACACGTCTCGTTTGCTCGGGGAGTGAGCCTACAAGCTATTTTGTTGCTGTTGTTGTTCTTGTTGTTGGGGGGGGGGGGGTTATTTAGGAAAGGTCTTTGGAAAAGCCTAAAAAGGTCTGGAAAAATGTTTCGCGTTGAGTTAAAGATGCAGAAATTTTAGGAGTGTTTTACACTGAGTTGAAGATACAAGAAATTTAGGATAGGATATTTATGAATTTAGTCATTAGAATAAAAATGTAAAAGAATAAATAATGTGCATGTTGAACATTACAGAACAATTATTTCTAGTGAAATACAGCGTTATTTATTTTAATTTTCGTTGGTGAAATAACGCTCTATTTGACCGTCGATTTTAGCACGCACCTCGAGTAAGCTGGAGGTCGGTACACACCTTTTTTCTTTTATGTGTTAGGTCCGTGGATTCGTGTCCTCTTATATTTTTGTCTTGCTCTTGGTTGAATATGAGATTTCAGTTTTCTATTTGATATTTTAAAAGCAATTGATCATAGAGTTTAATTACTATTTAAATGTGAGATATTGATTTTCTTAATATTAATCATCTGTTTAAATGTGAGATATTGATTTTCCTAACATTAATCAAAACTTGTAAATAAATGAGAAAACGCAGTCGCATAGCAAATATCTTTTGGAATATGGAATTTTGGTCCGAGGCCAAGTGCTGGGACCCACAAGGTCCCAAGCCTCGTAAAATTGTTGTTTTTGTAAACTGCTTACAATGCCTGTTACAGTTCTAATTGATAGTTTTAAGTACTGTGATTGTGCTGTGTTCCAAATTGAATCTCTTCTGTCGGTCCGCTGCTCTGACAAGCTTATTCTTCGTCGAAGGAGAGAGAGAGAGAGAGAGAGAGAGAGAGAGAGAGAGAGAGAGAGAGAGAATTGCTTTGTAACCGAGTGAGCCCTCTCTTCTGGTAAGCACGTCTTAACATATCACTGGAACCGTGGTGTCACCGACCCCGCTACACTGGAGCAAATGTAAACAAGACTCAGTGAATGGGGGTTTTTGTGAAATGCTGCTGGATGTCAGAGCGCTAAATTAGATGATGGTGCGAATCATATTCCTCGTAAAAACGAGGGTGGTGTACTGAACACCTCTTGGTGGGCGTTATGAACACCTACTAAGTCCAGTTCGGAAGGAGCAGGAGCTCTCGGCTTGACAAGATTCGTTGCTCTCGTAATATTTCGTGTTTCTGTCATCCATGGATTCGTTTGTGGCTGATTTGTGCACTCTCAGTGTTTAACTTTGATGTGGACCTTACTTTACAGACCTTACATCTTGTTCGGGTTGCCCCAGGTCCCTCAGTGTGAGGCACCTCTAATGTCTACCAGAGAGTTGCTAGTGCATCTTCCCGGTATAGTTTTGCATCTTCCAAATCTTGGATGGTCTGGGATGCAGCTTAGATATTTGTCGAGCTTATTCTTAAACACATCTACGTTCACTCCTGATATATTCCTCAGATGAGCTGGCAACGCATTGAATAGACGCTGCATTGTCGATGCTGGTGCGTAGTGGATTAATGTCCTGTGTGCTTTCCTTATTTTTCCTGGTATAGTTTTGGGCACTATTAATCTACCTCTGCTTGCTCTTTCTCATATTTTTAGCTCCATGATGTTTTCGGCAATTCCTTCTATCTGTTTCCATGCCAGAATTATCATGTAGCATTCTCTTCTCCTTTTTAGACTATATAATTTTAAGGATTGTAGTCGTTCCTAGTAGTCTAAGATCCTTAACTTCTTCTATTCTAGCTGTAAAGGACCTTTGTACACTCTCTATGTGTGCAATATACTTTTGATAGTGTGGGTACCATATCATATTTCAGTATTTAAGTGGACTACGAACATACGTTTTATAAAGCATAATCATGTGTTCAGCTTTTCTTGTTTTGAAGTGCCGTAACAACATTCCCATTTTTGCTTTACATTTTGCCAATAGAATTGCTATTTGATCATTGCATAACATGTTCCTATTCAACATCACACCAAGGTCTTTAACTGCTTCCTTATTTATGATTGTCTTATTATTAGGTCCCCTATATGCATATAGCTTTCCTTCTCTGTTTCCATAATTTATTGATTCAAATTTATCAGAGTTAAATACCATCCTATTTACCTCTGCCCAATCATATACTTTGTTAAGGTCTCTTTGCAGCGCGTTCCTATCTTCATCACAAGTAATTTCTCTACTTATTCTTGTGTCATCAGCGAGACTACTCACTACCGAGTCCTTAACATTTCTGTCTATGTCTGCAATCATAATAACAAACAGCAATGCAGCTAACACCGTACCTTGTGGCACACCGGATATTACCTTAGCTTCATCCGATTTTCCATTGTTTGCAATAACTATCTGTTTTCTGTTGTGTAAAAATTCTTTTAACCATCTTCCGACTTTATCCACTATGTTTTCTAATTTTCTTCGCTAATATATTATGATCTACCTTGTCAAAAGCTTTTGCAAAGTCTAGATAAACCACATGTTTCATTTCCGTTTTTCATATTTTTGTATATGTTCTCACGGTGGACTAACAGTTGGGTTTGTGTACTTTTTCCTGGTACGAAACCATGTTGTCCTATATTAAACAAATTATTTTTTTTATTAAATGTTTCATAATATGTGCTTACTCTTGAAGTGGTATATGTGCGTAGTTTTTTCAGGATTTAGATTAATTAATGCCACCCTCTAGGCAGTTTTGACCAGGGCAAACGTCACGTCCTGAGAAGTGAGCCAAAAGAAGTTAAGGTTATAATTCAAATGTGATGGCGTTTATCATGTAAGCACAGCCTCTTCCTTAACACACCCCCACCCCCCCCCCCCCCCACCCCCGCCCTCCACTTCAGCTGTTGCCTACAAAGCCATGATTGGTTTGTAAGATCATTTTAAAACTGACGTAGACCTATTCTCACTGTAGTACCAGCACGTTCGTAACTAGTAACTTGGTTGCTGTTTTATATGTTGAAAGTAGTATTAAGACTTATTCTCACATTGCTCCTCACAGGGGTCAGCGATTCCTCGAAGGTGGTGTTGGGTGACCCGAAGGAGTTGGAATCTGTCAGTTCCGGGAGCTCCATCACGCTCAGGTGCAAGGTTGAAGGAGGACCACAGCTCTATTACTCTTGGAGGAGGTGAGTCTCTCTCTCTCTCTCTCTCTCTCTCTCTCTCTCTCTCTCGGTAGCAACTTTACTTGGATTAACAGCTATAGGGCCCCATATGAGTTGTCAGGTTAGGAAAGATTAGTTGATAAGTAACATAGATATATTCTCAGCCTAAGAATGTAGACGTCCTTCCTTTTACGATCATACGTTGGATTCAAGCGAGACCAGTTTTATTCGTTATGAATAAATTTACCTGCTAATAGGATCCTAATAGGATCATTCTTTTGTATTATTCAGGTTTCAATCCTTTTGAAAATGTTTTTTTAAACTAGTGTCTCCGAAAAATAAAATGCCAATTTAATTTTTTGGCAACATTCACAAATGCTTATGTCAAAGATTTAAAACATTTATAAAATAACTCCTTCCCAATGAGACCTCAAATACCAACAGAGAATTGCTTTTGCGGTCAAGAAAATTTTATTAGTACTACGTATATTCATCAAGGTCTAGAGATGGAATAATTCACATTATTCGTTAACGACTTTGACAACTTACAGTTCTGTTCTAAGTGGAGATCTGGGTAACATTTTATTAGGATCTCTCCATAAAGTTGCAAATGTAAAATACCAAAAAGACTCATACCAACTTACGTCATTACATTCCGCCAGAAATGGAGATCCAGTATCTGGATTACGGGGCGTAACGGTTTCTCGAAAACGTCTGACCATCGACACATTCGACGCCAATATCCACAATGGCGTCTACACCTGCATCGCCACAATAAATAAGCCAGCAGCCGCTTCCTACCAGGAATTGGCGCCAGTTGAGCTCATAACCACCACGGCCAGTATTCCGCTGATCCTTTCAGTATATGGTGAGTACATTGGTATGTTCTTACTTTCTTCTTGTAGTTTGAATTTCGTGTGTTAAATGGTTTAGCTGTTATACACTACAATAGATACTGTATATAGTTAGGACATTGTTAAGCCGAAATATATATATATATATATATATATATATATATATATATATATATATATATATATAATATATAAATACATATATATGATAATTATCACATAATCGATTCATATAGATCATTCGAGCTGCAAATGTCCTTTAATATCTAATTCGCTCTACCTCGGAATTGATATATTTTCATATATGTAACGAAGGGGAATTTTTAGTTGATAATAATTTCGTCCTCCCATGAGGGGACGAAATTATTATACACTAAAATATCCACTTCGGTACATATATGAAAATATGTCATTTCCGAGGTAGAGCGAATTAGTTATTAAAGGACATTTGTAGCTCGAATGATATATATATATATATATATATATATATATATATATATATATATATATATATATATATATATATAGGCAGTTTATCACATATACGTTAAAATACTTAATACTATCCTGCAGCCAGATGGCAAGATCAGACTAAAGAACTTTTACATGATCTCCTATAGTTACTATAGTGATAAATGAATGTACTACTATGAGATTCAGGGTCTCTGTAACACGGTTTTTTGGACTTTGCTCCTTGTCAAACCATCGGATGTAGCTGAAAGTTGACATATGTATATTTTACAACCACACACAAATTTTGTCAGCATTGCCAATAACCTAAACCCAATAGTTTGAATTTTTATAGAGTAAAAATGATCTAGACGACGTCATGGCCAATTATTACGAGCCAAGAGTCGAAAAACATTCATCACGTAAGCAAGGTAAACACCTTTTGACGTAAAGCCCATCCACCAACTCCATCGGCTCTGAAACCCAAAGACTTTATGAATGGAGGAACGATACATAGATGTGGGTGGGGTATCAGTGCTAGTGTAGTAATACTACTGTAGCAGTAGTGCCGCAACAGTATAGCAGTAATATACATGAATTAAACGTTTAGGCCAACTGCTGGGATCCTTGAGGATCATTTAGCACTTCTTACAACTACTCGAGAAATTAGTTTTTATAGCCAGAAGTTAAATTTTCTAATCCAACAATTCCCATGATAGCCTTCAGTGTTATCCTGAATTATAACGAGGCGAAAGTGGGTGGAGCCTCATGAAGTCATCATTCTGACGATAATTATTGGTGAAGGTTTAAAGCCAATATACGGTACCGGCTACTTTTTTTTCAGTAAATAGGTAGATAGCCAATAAATAAAAATTGCTTGACATTGGATATAGCAGTTATCAAATCAAGCTTGTCTACTATGTTTTCGAAAATTACCAACTATTCCCTACATCTCAATCTGATTGTGACCTATAAAGTAGACTGTAATTTCTTAGGAAACTTATTTTGTGAGTTAGACTAGTAATCGAAGTATTTTTGTATTTATTAACATATTTTGTTGGTTTGTTCATCATGACAATTATCAGTGAAGAGGTTCCAGAGTTCATAAAGGTGTACTGCTTTGCTTGTATTTAAATTTGTATGTCATTGTTGCCAGAGGTTTAGCCTTCGTTACGTACAGCCAATCATCCACCGAGAAAGAGGGAAGAAATGCTGTCATGAGTTACGTAACGAGTGCGTTCGAAACCTTTTCTCTGAGTAAGATAGCCCGTCTTCAAAAAAAGTCACTTTTACATTATAAGTACCAAATTTATTCAACCTACGTAATGCAGAATACAGTCAAAATGTATGTGTTGATATAATATGTATTCTGAATAAGCGTCATATTTATGAAATGCATAGATAAAAAGTTATTGCGAAAAAACCGTGTTACAGAGGCCCTGAATCTCATAGTAGGTCCTAGCACATTCATTGATTCCTTTTAAATATGCTTAGGACTCCTGAAATGTGAGAAGTGCTAACACATTCTTCGCCACTCTAGGATAGACAGCCAACTGTTTTCAAAATTTAGAGCTTGTGGTCAACAGACTGCAAATAAGTCATGTGTTTTCATTGTGCTTCAGTGGATTCTGTGAAATTTAGTTATTTTCTGTTCACTCGCTACTGCTCCCAGTGTATGTTGACTGCTCAGTACGAGTACTTCGTTTGATTTATTTAGTGTATAACTAAAGACAACTTTATAGATATCTGTATACCTGAGATATTTATATGAACATTATAGCCGTTTGTAGAACATCTCTTATGCCAAATATATCGAGTTATTGTTCCCCTTCATTTTTCCCTCATATATATATATATATATATATATATATATATATATATATATATATATATATATATATTATATATCTATATATATAATATAGGTACCATATTAATGCTAAATATAGAATAATGATAAATATAGAAAACTATAGTGTAAAGGACATAAAATTTGTCATTAGCTATAACATATTTCTGCAAATTTAAAAGAAAAAATTATCACAGATCCACAGCTGCCAAGTGTAAAAGTGGTTCCAGAGTCGTTGGTAGTTGGTCCAGGAAGATCGGCAGAGCTTCACTGTAGCTACGAAACTGGGACTGCAATCGAGTGGTTTTTCAAGGACAACGGACCCCTCGCAAATTCAACCAGGTAGATTAACAGTGTGTGTTTGTGGGCATGTATATATGTGTGTGATTCCAACGCTAAAGCACCGAGTACTATACTCCTGTGGTGTTTGCCTATGGTAACACTGCGTCCCGGGCTTTAAATAACATTCTATTTCGAATATTAACGGTGTAATTCGCATACAGTAAATTATTAAAACACTTTTCAGTTGCAAATGTATATTAAGATATCCTTTTATTTACCTAAAACTTACACATAGCGTAACCATTTAAGGACCGGGACGCAGTGTTACCATGCGCGACCACCACAGGCGGATGGACAGATGGTAAAAAACAGAGCATGTATATTCTTACTTATAGTTAGGCTAATGCCATGGTGTTTTGTTGGGGGATGGACGGGGGCGGGGGACTTATGCACATCGACAATAATTTGGTTTTGGGGGGGATGTCAGAAGTTTGATCTCCGTTAGTTTGACAGAATTCAATATGAACAGCTTGTCGTGACATGTATTAATGATAAAGACGTGGAAAATTCTGCAAGGGTTATCGAAGAATGAAAACTGTTTCTGGAGTGTTGTCAAGTGTTAACTCTGAATATATATAAACTGATCGAACACTGATATAATTGTTGTTCTTTTGAAAATCAGGTGACCAAAAATTTATGCACCAAGTTTCGTCAAAAAGAAACTTAAGTCTGAGATGGTGATTAGTTCCTATGAAAGAGACAGAGATGAAAAATACGAGATTTAAATAATTGAATATTAACTCTGCACTCATTTTTTTTTTTTAATGCCGTGCTTGTAAAATATTGATTAAAAAAAAAACAATAGGAAGCTTAATAATTTTGAACAGTCCTCGATAAAACGTGATGGTAAGAAAGCGAGAACTAATTTTCTTAGGTCAGTATTTTGTGACACGAAAGAAAATTGCATAACTATTTTTATGGGAGACTTCGCTAATCTGAGACATCCTGAGAGCGGTCGTAATGATGTTAAAAACGAACTATTGTTCACTTTCATTGCCTGTTTTGAATATGAACCACATAGGAATGCTAATACTTCACTGGTTGCTTGGTTTTTGAACGCACTTTCAAGAAAATCTAATTTTTAAACGATAAATTTTACTGGCAAACAAACTGAAAATATTTACATTATACCTACTGTTATATTGATGATGTTCAATTTTTTTTATACAAATTACCATTAGACCTATGTATAGCCCCACCTTGCATTGTTATTTGTTTTGATGGCAATGCTTGTGCTGCAAAGATGAGTTTCTCGTTGTCATTACTTTTATCATAACTGTTTTGTTCTATGATTAAACTATATCTATTTTGCAGATACACACTGAAGAGTAATGGTACCCTCGTATTGTTGTCGGCTGACATACTCGACGAGGGAGTTTACAAGTGTGTTGGGAAGCACCCTCACAGAGCGCACAGGGCTTCTTTTGCTGCCTCAGTTACTTTGGCCTGTAAGTTTATAAGTATGAATTCCAAGTATGAATAAATAATTCTGTGACTGATATGCGAGTTAATTATCATGAAAAAAATTCAAGTGGTTATGCAAAATCGTACTCTACCTCCTGATTATACAGACAAATCAGTCAATCTTGACTTGTTGAAGGTCAGTTCACAGAACAAAATAGTAGACTTAAGGCTCTTCGTTTATATTAAATGCTTATGACTGTTCTTATAAGTATGATGCATGCCACACTAATCAGATTTATGGTTAAAAAATTGTACAATTAGAGTGCCATGTTTACCCGGCAGATTTGGATAAGAGTACACCTCCAACTTTGGAACCAAGTGCCATTGTTGGCTCTACTCATGTTGTCGGCTTAGGAGGAAGACTCCAAGTGTCCTGTTTACCTCCTCCCGGCCTTCCTCATCCTCAAGTGGCTTGGGTTTCACCTCATCTAGGAGATCCCGAGAAGGCCAACTCCATCAAGGTTGATGGAATCATGCTGGTCATTGAAGATGCTTCATATGACCATGTGGGCAACTATACATGCATTGCATCAAATCTGGGTGGGAATGCATCTGTTTCCATGCAGCTTGTGGTTACACGTAAGCAACTTTAGTCATGCTCTTAACTTTTAAAGCTTAAGTAACTTCAGGACCTTCATTAAAACGGGACTTTTCAAAAGTACATGACACTAGCATTAATTTGCCCATCTTAGGAGCTCATTTTATTTTTAAAAGTTCGTGACAAAATTAACCATATTATTTTAACACTGTAAATTGTTAAACTCGTGTATATTAGAGTACCCAGGCCTAACATTAATGGTAACATGTTTCAATGATTTAGTGTATTAAAGAATCTTCTGTTCACTTTGTTACAATAACATTAAGAACTGGTATTAGACTCTAATGAATTAGAGAACGTACCTTTGTCATTCATGTCAATTTACAGGTAAACCCAAGGTGGAAATATCATCATTCTTGATGACAGTGTTAGAAGAAGAAACTGCAAGACTTGAATGTAAGATGGATGCCCAGAGTCAGCCCTATTCAAATGTCAGTTGGACACAAAATTCACATCCTGTAAGTCATATATTTTCATAGAAAATCAATTTATATTTTCCTAGTTTTGCTGTGAATGTAATAACAGCTGTTGTGTGCTTCTGTTAAGCTCATTAACTTGAATTGGACACCAGCCCATCAATCCTAACAAACCTTATCAAGTACAATGTCCCAGACAACTCATCAAAGGTTGACCTGATTGTAGACAGGAAGTATAAAGTTAGGTTGCTATGACTCTAGATAGGAAGTATAAAGCTAGTAAGGGTATAGAATGAAATGCATAGTTAATGGATAAGCTTGTGATATTGCTTTGTTGCAAGACAATCTCAAAGGTTAAATATTAAATCCAAGTATCATGGAGAAAAGTCATGGCTAATAACAATACGTATAGTCCTTTGGAGTTACAAACCATTTTAAATATTTCTGAATGTCGTTCCTATAAATATTGTGTATACAAACATGAAATATTATCACAGAACTTAAGAGTTTTTGGGAGCCAGCTTTACATTTGGCAAATCAACTATAAAAGCATGCAAAATAATTGTTTTATATCATTAACCTCTTTCATATCAGGTCACCCAGACTTTTGCAGTTTTTCCCTTAGACCTCTGATATTATCAGCAAAAATTCCTATTCCATTTTTTTGTTGGATAAGTAAGCCCTTTTCAGTGGATTTTCCTACCTGCAAGTACTCTATCTAACTCTACTTTCAATTTAAACAGGTAAGCATTGATGATTACCGTGTATCTCTGTCTGGAATGGGAGCAGGAGTGTCTCAAGGAGTTTCTGTCTTGAGAATCAGATGGGCTCGATTAGAGGATGCTGGCCTATACGCCTGTGTGGTCACTACAGCAGGTCATCCTCCTGTCACATCTAAATCTATGAAACTTGTTGTTACAGGTAAGTGGTTTTAAGTATATTTGTAAATGTGACATTGAGAGTTGTTTCGCTTTGGAATTTTCTTCTTCCTTTTGTCTTTCCTGAATCTTATGATCTGGCTCCTTTTAACACAATTTGGTTTTGGAATTACATGCTCTGCATAGTATTTCTTTACATGGGATTTCCTTTTGAAAATTTTTAATTGATAAGTTTTCTTTTGTTCTGATAAGACATTCTTTTAATATATAAATAATTTTATTTTTTATTTATTGAAAGCAATGATGGTTATTCAATTTTTTTATATGTTGTGAAATTTAAGTTATTCCATTTTATTCTTGATATCAGAATGCAGTATGCTGTGTCTGTATCATATTTTTACATGGCTTTTAATATGCACCTTGCTATTAATAATTTGTTTACTTCTGCAGAACGCCTCAAATTTTCCCCACCCCCTCAGGACTCAAGAGTTGAGTTAGGGGGAAATATAAGCATTCCTTGTGAAGCCAGAGGAGAGGTCACCCCCAAAATCACCTGGCATCGTGTTACTCCAACAGAGGTGAGAGAGAGAGCGTGAGTTTAAGGTGTAATTCCATGTTTATTTAAAATGCCCTCTTCAGTTGTTTAGAACTTTATTCAGTGATGTTTCCCAGAGTCATTGGACCTTTTGAATTTTTGAAAAATGTCCCTTTTTTTCATTAAATTAGTATTTCTTAGAAATGCTTAAAGTTCACATTAGTTATTACTTAAATATGTAAGGTTTGAGGTTGATTATCATAAAGTAACATAAAATGATTGTAGTATACTAAAATAAATCGATAGTAATTGACTTTTCTCATTTTCCTGCAGAATTACATTCGTACAACCCTTTCATGAATCAAATCTTTCCTTTCCATGATCTTAACAATTTTGGATGTGCCATAGTTGGAAATAGTGAAATGTCAACACTCACCAGTAACAAATTCATAAGTTAATTAAGATAAGATAATGTAAGGAAAATCCTGAAGTTTATTGGAATCTGTCCCCCTTTATTGTTTGATTTTGATCCCAGACAAGAGGTCAAGAAGCACATTTTGTCTAAAATTATCAAAAGTGTTAATTTTAGACTGCTTTCTGTATATTTACTGGCTTTCTTCATTCAAAAATTGCATTGCAAATTTGAAAGTGTGGGAAATGTAATACTTAGTTTTCATGAAACAAGTATTTTTATCGCTGTAATTTTTGCAGGATGTGGATGCAGCAAGTGATAATGTTCACATCAATGATGGTGCATTAGAGGTTTATGGAGCAGAGCTGCAGGATGGTGGGCAATACGTGTGTATTGCATCCTCACCACAAGGGTCCATTAATGCTTCAATTACCTTGGCAGTTGTGGGTAAGCAGATTTTTAAAGGTTTTTCTTTTTGATTCGAATGCTGGTCAAAGACAATTCATTGGTCATTACAAAGGAAAAATTGAGTACTACTGCACTGCAGATTCCTCTGTTATTTAGTTCACAAATAAATTCTACACTGCTTCTGTTTTCAGAGGGTCCAGTGCTGGAATGGGTTACTCATAGCCCTGTTCAGATAGAGAAAGGTGGAACACTTTTGCTTGAATGTCATGCAAGGGGGAGTCCAAGGCCAACCATCCACTGGGACTACAATCACATGCCAAATGCATTTGATCCTGAAAGGTGAGCTTTAGACACATTTATTAATAGATATTTTCCTTCCTTCCAGGGATGAATTTGGAAATAAATTCAAGAAAGCATTTATCCAGAGTACTGATATGTTTTATATTTACATTCCTAACTTTTTGTTTTAAACCCAAATGGTGTAATGAGTAATTTGGTGGTATATATTTTGTATGCATAGGTATTTACAACCCAGACATAATTTATGTAAGAAGGGAGTCCTATATACTTGGTTATGGTGGAATAAGTGGAACCATTTTATGCACACTGTATTCAAATGTTCTAAGTGTGCTGTTGTACAGGTATATTACCACACACTTGACTGTGATAATTTATATTTTGCAGGGTGGAAGTGTACTTGAATGGAACCTTGCAGTTATCAAATGTGAAACTGGATGACAGTGGTGTGTTTGGATGCACAGCTGGTAATATGGGAGGCCTTGTTCGTGCAGAGATTACAGTTAATGTAAAAGGTGTGTCTTGAAGACTTCTTGTTTTAATGGTTACTTCTGGAAAAGTTGAAAGATTTGTATTGTAGATTTTTTTATTAATGAATGAAAAAGTCATGATATGGAAAACAGATCTTTTGCATAAAAAGAAATTTGTTTTAACATACCTATACGCTTTGAAAGTATGTGGATTTACAAACTGCATTTTGAATTTTACAGATACTACTAGTGTGAGAATGCATGAATGTATAAATGATCTTGTTTTTTTTTAACATAATTAGGTGATGGTTCTCAACTTCTTGGAAGAACTGTTGGAGTTGCAGTTGGTGGAGCAGGGGCCTACATATTACTGGTTGGTGCCATGTTGATTTACTGTAGACAGAGGAGACAAAGACTAAAACATTCCCCAGCACATACAAGAGGTAGGTTACGGAATGTAGTAGTACTATATGGGTTTTAGAGGTATCTTATAATCATGTGGTAGATGAATTTCTAAAACTTAGTTCTAGGATGTCCAGTCATTGCAATGTTACTTGTCAGTTCTCCCTTGCTATGTATGTACACAATCAACACTAGCCAGTTTTAATAATGTGATGATCATTTAGATGGATTGTTTAGTAATGCCAAAATACAGATCGCAGATGATGAAACACTAATGAGTTTTAATGCATAGATGGATAGTTAATTATTGAACTTTATGAGTTAGCTGTGTCTCGAAGTTTATTCAGACAGATGTTGCCTAGTTGCTTTTTCATTTGGTCAGCTGCTGTAGGCTTTGGCTATTTAACTTTGATTTTGATCTTATGCCCTGATCTGTTGCATTTATGTATGTAATTAGGATTATGGCATTACCAATGATTTCTTTGTAGAAAATGGATTTTGCTTAGTTATACGTGAAATAAGCCGGTATGATTACTTACAGCTGAGTCAGGAGAAGATGCCCAAAATGCTGAGGAACAAGAAAGACTGATGCACAATGGACATCCAGGTGGAAGCACCACTGCTGTAGAAGTTCGGGAGGGTGTGGCCCCCCATGGCAATGTAAAACCTGCGGTTCAAGCGGATCATCTTTGTCAACTGCAGCTTTCTCAAGTCTCTCCTCATACACTGGGAACTTCCACTCAACTAGGTCTCTCTCAAGCCTCCACTAGAACTATAGGAGGGTCCTCAATATCAACCCAGCAGTCCTCTCCTCTTCAACACACAATTCTTCTCCATCTGCCCAAAGTATAGTCCAGGCTGGCCCCAGTGAATATTACAACACCAGACAAGAGTCTACTTTTATGGGCCTCCATCAGGATGATAAAAGTGGACTCCAAAGAGAGAATATCCAAGTCTTGTTGACCTTAGGTATGAGAATACATGACTAATTTTCTATTTTGCTATTTAGCTTTTTCCAGTGCATTTTACTCTGTGACATTGTTTCCTTTGATAGATTTAGATTAAATGTCATTTTTTATGTGATATGGTTATGCTTGTGCTGGGTTTATAAACTTAGTTCTTCTGTTTTTTTTTAACTACAGTACAGTACATATAGCATTTGTCATTAAATGGATTGCTCTGCACCCATTGCAGTCTTATTAAAGTATTCTTTTATATTTAATTTTTAAAGATTACTTGATAAAATAGCGTATTCATGTTTTTTTATCTTGTTCTTATGAGTCTGCTTTTTAGATTGGCTTAATTCAAGTTAGATAGATATAAAGAATGCTGTAGTTTTAACCAGATTGCTGAACTAAAGACAAATCATCCTTAATTATATTGCATCTTTTTATGTGCTTTTATATTGTACAATGAGAGAAGAACTTTAGAAGGTTCTCATTACATGACTGTAATACTTCTTAACTATGTTAAAATGTCCATTTGTTATGTTCCACAGGGCGAGGGGAATTTGGTGATGTGCAATTAGCAAGACTTAGAAATCCAACAGAAGATGTCAGTGAAGATAATCCACCAGATTCGGAGAAACTTGTCATGGTTAAGGTAGAATACTTTGTCACAGATTGATTTTAATCCTATTTTCTTATTAGCATATGAGGTTAAGATTAGTTTTATTATGAATGTATGGATTTATTATGAATGTAACATAATCCAGATTTTAGTACCGACTAAAGTCTGTAATGGTAAGTACTGTTAGTATTATGTAGTCTCTTTATACCTCAAAATTGTCAGATTTTCTAGTTGTTGGTAATTTTTTGTGCTGAGATAGTTTTAGGTAATTGAGCTGTAACTCCTAAGACTAGCAAAACATTTAATATAATTTTGATGACATTTTTCACACAGCAGTAAATTATGTAATAATGCAATGTTATAACAGTTATAGCTCAATATTTTTCTCAGGTGATAAGTACTAGAGATGATCACTTGCTGGCTGAAGTCTGTAGAGAAGCAGCTATGTTTAGTGGTCCCACTCATCCACATGTAGTGTCAAGTCTAGGTATGTGTACATCACATACACCTCACCTGCTGGTCACCCAGTATACAGATTGGGTATGTATGGATAAGCTTTTTGATTATCTTTATTCTGTATTTCCATGACCAAACTGGAACATATTTTTGTGGTTATTGGTAACTAAGCATGTTAGAATATTTGCCGTAGAAAACACATACATTAATTGACATTTACCATTTTGCCTCAAATACATATCTATTTACAGACTGCTGTGATTTTGACTAGAACCAGCATTTCATTTTGTTATTTTATTTGGAACTATTGAATACTTATATTAATTTTCAGTAGCTATCCTCTGATGCTTAAAAGTGTAAACAAATGAAGATTTTGTAACATTGATGTGGAGAAGATTTTTTAGTTATTTTTGTTCTTCCAGGGTGACTTGAAGCAATTCCTCTTAGCGACGCGGAAAGAATCCCCAAGACCTCTTGGAAGTTTAAGACCACCACCTCTCACATACCAGCAGTGCCTCAGCCTGGCTTTGCAGGTAATTATTGTCCTTTGCAGTTCATTTGAGCTTCAGCAGTCTCAGAAGTGCTGATCCTTAACAATTGCATTGTTTTTGGGGCATCCTTTTGTCAAGGTTGTACGTTTGTTATGTACTTCTAAACAATTTTTTGTATCTAACCAAATGTATAATTTCACTGTAAATTTATACTGTTTAGCTAGTTTTATTGACTGGTGGTTGATGAAGCTTTTCAAATGTATGAATATCAGTCCTTACATGTTAAAATGTCATGACAATATTCTTTGAGAAACTGTATTGTTGATAGTTCAAGATTTTCACAATTTTTATGTTTGAGACCTAATGAATGAATAGTTAAAGCTTTGCAAAATTATTTAACCTACTACAATAAATTATGTATTCAATAGTCACCAGGTCATATGTTCTGAATCCATGGTCCTGATTCTCTTAACCAACAGCTATTATTCTTTGACACTTATTTTTAATAATTTTCTAGGCAGCTCAAGGTCTAGAGTTTTTAAGTGGAAGACGTTATACTCATCGAGATATAGCAGCCAGAAATTGTTTGATCACCTCTACACTGCAGATCAAACTCGCTTCTCCAGCTCTCACTCGTGATGCGTATTCAGCAGAGTATTGCACTTATAGGAACCAGGTAAATATTGCAATATCTTTATTAAGTCTGCCATTTAAAGATTAAATGCTTGGCTTTTGGTCTAAATTTTATATTCTGTGCTATTCTCTACATATGAGTGTTTGATAGCATTAGCATTCCTATTACGTACTAAGGAGTAAAACTATTTATGAAATGGAATCTCAGGTTGTCTTATATTTTTTTTATTGCATCTTGCATGAAACTCTACTATGTATTTGTTGTTCTGCAGGTACTACCTGTCAGATGGTTAGCACCAGAAGCACTGATAGAAGAGGAGTACAGCATGAAGAGTTCTGTATTTTCATGGGCTTGGTTAGCTTGGGAACTATTAACTCAGGCTGACATCCCTCATTCAGATCTTACAGATCATCAGGTAAGTTTCATGAGAATGTATGTAGTAATAGTCATTTTTTCATATAATTAAGGCATTTCTATTCTGTGAAAGTCTATTTTTTCATATGAGTGTGTCCACCTCATGAATAATAGTACGTATTGCAAAAAATACTGATTTTATTTCTCATTTAGTTCATATATGTAGTGTAAACTTGCATACAGTATCATACAACATTAGTTGCTTCAATAATTTGTACATATTATTTTAGGTTATAAGTGCTGCAGAATCAGGTGAACTGCACTGCTCTGCACCACCCAGAACTCCAGCAGATTTAGTAAATCTACTCGAGAGTTGTTGGAGACTCTCGCCGAAAATCAGACCATCCATCATTACAGTTGTGGAGAGCCTGACAGCAATGACTTGACAATTTTCTTTCTTATACAGAATATTCCTTTTCTGTTGCCATGCATGGAGGAAGAATTTTCCTGTAAGTAATGTTCATACAAATCAGTTTGTCCTTGTCAGTACCTTAAGGGGTCTTTTTTGTGTGGCGTCCTTTAATTAGGAGTTCCTGTGTAGTACTATGATTTTGTTTTGATGGGAAGCTGTTAGGAAATCTGAGAAAATGGAATATAAATAGCTGGTAATTTTGCAAAGCTCTGGAGTGCTGGTTGAAAGTTGTAAAGAATGTTTAACTGGAATTTGGAAAACTGGTACTAGTATAGCCTTATGTAGTATCATAGTGTGATACAAAAGACTATTACACTGAAGTTAAACTTTACCAAGAAAAAATGTTTGTTTTGGATACATGGGTTATGGGGTCCAGATGAAGTCTAAGAAATACTAATGGTACATTTAGAGTTGTCCAGTTATTATTACATGCATTGGCTGTGAATCTTTGAGATTAACTTTAACCTTAACAGAACTTGCAAAGTTTCTGTTTTGAGTTTTATGCTCTACTTCTAACCTGTAGCTGGAATAATTTTATAGTTAAAATTGATTATGTGATAAGTTACCACTACTAAGTGAGAAGAACACATTCCCTATTATTTTTAGCTTAATTTTTTAAAAGTTGGTTTTATGGATCTTAGTGTGAAAGTTTAGTGGAGTATACTTCGCTGTTACTTGGTTTATGAGTCCTGTCAAATCTATATTTTTTTATAGAAAGGCATCCATCCTGACACAGTTATGTACAACCACTTGAATACACACACACACACACACACACATCTCTCTCTCTCTCTCTCTCTCTCTCTCTCTCTCTCTCTCTCTCTCTCTCTCTCTCTCTCTCTCTCTCTCTCTCCTGCTTGCATAAACTTGAACATTATCTCTTCTTTTAAATTCTTGCCTTCTTTACTTTCACCCTTTGCAACTGCATTCTTCTTCCTGATCTACAAATCAAGCTTGCGCCTGTCATAAAAATAACATTTATAGCAAGACTCAAGGACATGGGATCTATGAATTTCAGTTGCCCTTGAACTAATTTTCTGATCTTCTCCATGGTTTTTATAAAACTCATTACTATCCTTTAGTATCTGACATCCCGATAGGAGTTCATGTAGTCCAAGCACTTGTTAGTTGTTATGCTCTTTGTAAAAGAGAAACTTGGTCATTACGTATCTGACACAAATATCACACTGATATAACCAAGCACCTTGAAGTAGATTTTATTGTAATTTGTGAGAATTACCAGTAATGTGGTTCATTTCCTGTTGGATATTTATGCAGTACAGTACTTGTTGCTGCTACTGATCTGGTAAATCCTCCATTTCTTGCATTTCTTAACCCATTGACTCCTAAATAAGTTTGAACATTCCACTTGTTAGTTCAAAAGGTGTAAGTAGACGTGAAATTTGTTCTGGAGATTTTTTCTCTCTATACTGTTACCTTACTCCGTGTATGCTGTTCCGGGTTGTGGTTTGGCACAGTCAAGCTGCATAGCTTCTTGAGATGCCACTGTGTCACAGAAACTCTTCTGTTTAAAGAAATAGTAGCTCCTGCGTTCTGGGAAGGGATTTGGTGAAGGTGGTATAGATTTGAGAGGGAGGTCTTGCCTTGCTGAAACTCACTTGATGATAGAAAAGAGAGTATGGAATTTTAAATGTCTAAGAAAAACATGTTAAATGAATATCCTAAAAACCAAGTTCTAGTAACAAGTGAATGGAGACATTACCTGCTGTAGGAATAGACATGAGGACAACAATACTTCCCATTTAAAAGATTTGTGTTAAAATAATTTAACCTATTCAGGTAGTAATGCAAAGTAACCACTTCAGCAAACTTCCTCACTAGGAGTAATGCCCCCTTGACTCATAAGCTTTTGATTTTTGATTTTGCATATTAACTCATCTAGAATATAAATTTGTTGTTTAATTTTGGCTAGTGGATGAACTATGTCATGCACTGATGAAATGAGATAGTGAGAAGTTTTTATGATTAATTGGAAAATTTCCCAATTACATTTATTCAAGGTGCCAGTGAACTACACGATATATTGCTTTCCCTCCAAAATCTTTTCTAGAAATTGAAGGATCACTGCACAGACAGATGTATCGAGCTGTGTTTATGTTGACAGGGTTTCTAGTTAACAGCTATACATAAGTTTTGCAGCTAGTAACAAGAGAGGCTTCTATATAAAAAAGACTCGGGTAACTCTTAACCTACTTTTCCATACCTATTCCATCTTAACAGTGCACTTTATGATCTTTTGAGAATTCGTGGATGGTAAATATGACGATTTTGCATGAGGGCAGTACTCCTTTAGTACCTTAAACCCTAAGCTGTATGAGCCTCATGGTTGAGAAGTGCCGTGTTTTATCATGGTTTTGAAGAGGTACATCCACTGCCTATAACTTTCCATCTAACTACTTACTACTCATATTGCCAAATCTGAAAGAGCAATATAGACTTTTGGGTAAAGAGACTATTTCCTGTAAGGGAGGTATATCTACAGTGTCTCTTGTATAGTACAATACATATACTGTTGACAAAAATGAAGGTCGTTTACACTGTCTCATCAACTACATCTACACTGAGATGTGTCTATTACTTTAGCTGTCTTCATTTCACATTGGTCTCTTGCATCCCATCTGTCCAGCTCCTTTTAACTTTGTCTATTCAGAATTTTGCTTCTTATTTAAGAACAAACTCTTCAGACCAGCATTTTAAAAGAATTCATGAATGGGAATTATGGTCTTAACAGTACATACTTTGTAATAAGTCAGAGAGGGCTTACACATCAGTCCAGGAATAGGATTTTTCTTCACTAAAGTTAGTAGTGTGCAAGGAAAAATGCAGTTGTCAGCCTTGTTCAAATAGTTTATCAGGTATTCAGGATAAATGTGCAGTTTGCTGCTATCTATACCTTTGTCTCCCTCTTCATCAGGAATGTTTCTTTCAAGCACTTGTTACATTTTCTATTACAGTACTTCTGTGATGTTTGCTAGAGCAGTCATGTAACTTTTTCCTTAGTCATTAGTAAATTCATCTTACCTCACCCACCTAATCTCATAACATTGTCATTGAAAGTCAGTTGGAGCACTCTGAAACCCGCCAAGTAGGTATGCAGACTCCTTCTATTCCTACAAGCTGGTTTGCATGCAAAATTACCTTTCTAATTACCGATTTCAGGGATAGATCTGTATCAACTTTGGTCTCAGTTAGATTGTTCCTCTTTACCTTAATTGCATAAGCATGTACAGCTCACTAAGATTTTGTTTTTTAATACAAAAAAATTGCCTTAGATGGAGGTTCCTCCATACATCTCTCTATAATTGAGTGTTTAGTACATAATACCCATATTTGAGTGAAGCAAAGTTGATTGAAGTTATAAGAAATTGTAATAATTTATCCAGTTATTTGTGTACACAAATTAAGGATTGTCATACTGAAGCAGTAGTAGATCTAGTAAGGCTGTGGTTGATGTTCTGTCAAATATCAACAAGACATGAGCACTGTTTACTTAAACTTTGGCTTTTCTGTTTGTTTTTTTGAAATGCATTCTTTGTTGTCTTTTAAATATTTTTGGCTCTCAAATTGCTTAAAATTGGACTTCAAGAGGTTACAAAATTCAAATTGCAAAGTTTTCTTCCAAAGTGATGTTAAATACTCTATCTTTAAAAAAAAAGGCTTTAACTTTGCTTTTTTTTATTAGTTATGTGATAATTTCACCAAGTATGTCAGTGGTGTCATATAATTTTGATACCTTTTCACACATTACCACAGGTGAAAAATAAGAGCTGGGGTGTAGGTCCTACACCCCCGTCTCTTATTTTGCCCATGTGGTAATATGTGATGAGTGAATTGCATGCTAAAGTGATTATAATCATCATCATTTTGATAATACCATAGATAATTGTTCAAAGTGTTGACGGATAGTGTCAAAAGACAATGTGTCAACAGATAAAATGTCAAGGAGAAAAAAGGTGAACAGACAAAATGCCAAAGGTCAAAGTGTCAAACAAATTGTCTTAGAAAATGAACCACCCAACTGCCATATTTAATTCTGCAAAGTGGAAAAAATGGACTTTTGATGGTAATTATCTTGACAGAACTATTAAACTAGTCATGTACATTGCAAAACTCATTGTACTGACAAATGCCCAATAATAATTTTCTCCAGTGAGCTAGTGTGTTACATTTCTATCTTTAGAATTCAGAAGTGCAGTATAGATTCTTTTTTTTCATGTTGAATATGTATATAATCCCTTTGAAATGGAAATTAACTCAAACATGGATTACAAAAAGTTTTTGTGTGAAAGATATAGTTGTGGTGGATGCGAAAAGAGAAAGAACTTACTGGAGATGTGAAAAATGCAGCTATTGCAGTGGCAAAATTATTAGTGATGGAAAAGAATTTGTCTTTGACCAAAGTACAGTATCATCCTCCCAAAATGGTGTGAAAAGATGTGATTCAAGCACAAGAAAATCTAAAAATTACTTAGACCTTAGATGACGTAACTTCAACTGTAATAAGTAAATGCACGCAGAATATTTCTTTGGAAGCAGCTGTCACTTTACTAAAGAAAGAATCCCATGTTCGTACAATAAGATGACTCTTTAATTCTGAGTCTTTTGATAAGGATTTGACAGGTACCATGACAGGCTAGCAATTTTTGTTATTCAGTACCGTTTACTCTTCAAAAAAATCTTCGACTTCTTCAAAAGGAAATTGGTTTTGTGACAACTTTGATTATGCTCCTTGCAAACGAGCTGTTGATCTACGTACTCCTTCAGACATTTTGTCCAGTTTTCTTTAAGTTTATCAAAATTTTGACCGTCAACATTTTGTCCATTGAGACACTGTCTTTTGACATTCTGTCCATTGACAGTTTGCCCTACAACAAGTTAAATTAGTAAATGAAATATGGTCAACATGTTTTGGGATAGCACTAAGTAGTCATGTCTTTACTGCAGATTTTATGTTGATTGTGTAAATACTTTCTTTGCCCAATACTTAAAATTTATTAATGCAGCTTTTAAGCACATTGGAATTTTATAATATTGTGGGTAACCAATTCTTCAACTACCTAGTCCTGGTGTAAAATATTTCAATTGTTTGAACATCCAAGTGGGATATAATGATTTATGACTAAATGCTGTTAGTGTCCAATACATACAAGATTGGGTATTTCGAAGAACCTTCATTGTAAGCTTGAGTTTGTAGTTTGCATATGAACCCTTGTTTTATTCCAAAACTGCCAAGCATATTCTACCTGTATTTATAAAATTTCCTCTTCCAAACTTCTGCCAAAGAATACTTGCACTCCTAGTTTTAATAATAAGAAACTTGTTTGACTAATCATGTAAATTTCATTTGACTTTTTGAGATTTGTTATACAAATACATAGTGTGATTTTAGATTGGTTTGATTAAAGCTATTTTATAATGTTTGAAATTCTAGTGAAAAGCTATTCCTGAAAATAGCAAGGTGTATAATATATGAAGTTAAATTTGTATGTCTTGCAGGCTTTACTGTATATAGTATTTCACATGTATCTAGGGGAATTTATGTGATGGTGTCACCTTGCTGGTCATGTTCAGTAGAAATCAGCTCATATTCCATTTGGCATGGGATTTTATATCAAATATGTCTGTCTGTTTTGTTACATTTATCTAACCATTCATATTGAATGACTATACTGAATTGTTTATCAATACCATCACAATACGTACCCACACTTAAAACTGCTCTGTGAATAGCATATTTTTGCTTTGTAACAATTATGCCATTGTCTCCTGCTTTTCAAAGTTACAAATGTATTGTCCAGCCATAACAATATGGTTTGTACTTGTCATCACATTTACAAAAAGATTCATTCCAATATACGTATCTGTAATAAAAAGGTATACGTACTACTATTTGTACAGTGGTTATATGTCATTGTGTCTGATCAATATGAAAGCTCCCAAGAGAGAAATGTTTGAGAGAACTGTTTACAGCAACTTTGTAACATTTAAAAAGAAGTGTACAGCTCAAACAATAAATATTTGGTATACTGTGTTATGTACATAATGTCATATTTTTATATATAAATGTCATGATATAAATAGGATTTTTGAACTGAAGTTCTTCAGAATACATCCTACCTTGCCTTTCCATTGAAAATTTTTATAGTTAAATTAAATTGTAAAAAATTAATAAAGCCATTTCATAGTTACTTAAAAGAAATGATCTGGATTTAATAAGAAAGACAAGCCGTAATGGAGAGGGCAATTGTAGTATGTATTTACTTGGTTGCAGCATTGAACAGAGAAGGGCAGTTCAAAGGGAGCTTCATCATGGATCCTATTTTTAAACCCAGTCTCGCATTAACCATAAAAAAAATTTGCATCTGTAACTATCATATTTATTGGAAACTACTGTTACTGTGGAAGTGATACAACTAAAGTGTCAAGTGACAATCAGGTATGAAAAATATTGCAGATGTATAAATGTTTGTTTGTCAGTGTCTTGAAAGGTCAAGTTACATCTCTTGAAGCTTTCAGGGTTATGGAAATAAAAAAAGATATTTAAACAATCCTAATTTATTTTACTTAGGAATTATAATATACAGCTGTACAAGCACATTGTTAGTTGCTGTTAACGACCTCAAGGTCAACATCATGTAAGACTTCAGTGCCAAAGTCAGTTTGCACTTAAACTATCAGTGACACAATCAAGTCTAATTAGGTGCTCAATATTCTCAGTACTTAATTACTCGGCATCTTACCAGAAGTATATAATACAGTTACTTGCCATTTAGCTTTTAGGCAAGCCTTAGCCAGCAAATGGATTCTGCATTAAATATTGGTAAAATGTTTGTAATCATAATGGCAGAATATCGAGCACACTAGACTGCAGCATTATGAGCACAGGCAATAGACGTTTAAAGATCAGTAAGATATGTAACCAACACCAAAGTGACATAGATATTAAAATACGATGCAGGAGCATCATTTTCCCATTAATAAAAAATTAAGTGTATAGAATTAATGCTACTGTGGTACCAGCAACTAGAATCCGAGTACTATAGGTACTTGTGAAATGCAGCTCATCCCTTATATTTCACATAAAGAGTTGTTGATCTTGAAACTAAAAATGCATCAGATGAATTAAAGACATCAGAAATGGTGTGTATACAAATATGGTACACTAATGTGGCACACATTAAAAAGTGTCTGGGAAAACATTTTAAATATGTTGAGTAATCTGTAGAGAGAGCCATTTAGTGTCTTATATTTGGTGTAAATTATGGTTTTTATTAAAAGGTTAACAAAATTAGTTTAAACACCAATAAGTAAAACTAGCTCAAAATTAACATACTGAACTCCTTTTGTTTGAAGGGGACTGTCTACATTACAGTATTTATACTAAATTTACAATATTTTTGTACACCTTTAATTTAAAATTTTTGTCTACAGATTGCTCTACATTTCACAAACCACCACTCAATGGCACATTTCAGACATTATACAACACAAATATCACATTTTTGCCTTGTATTATAAGTATTTTTTTTTACAGTTTCATCTGTGGACTGCTAGTTTAAAAAAATATATCATACTATTGTACAAAAGTACTATTAGATTAAGAAGTTAAGTATATTTCCAGGACTATCAGATTTTTGTACAAAATGACTGTGTATTAAAATTATTTGCATGTCATAACTTGACTCTTGAAATTAATTGCTTTTGACTTGGAACTTCTCTACTATACAACTTTGTGTAATTTGCAAGTAGACAGACATGAACGCAACTAAGATTATCCAAGAAATGAATACTTTCAACACAAGGCAAAGATTATAAAAGGAAAAATGCAAAACCTTCAATGAAAATTCATCAAAGTACAAATTTAAAGCTTAATAAGAAGTAATTTTCTAATTCGTTCTTTTGATTTTGCTTTTGGATATAACTTGCCCATTCACTAATTAATGCAATCAAGGACATATTGACTTGACAAGTAACAAACAAAGCAAATATTCCAATTTTCCAAATAAAATTTGGCCAATGGTTAGCACTGTGTCAACTCAGTGAAAATTACTGAAATAAAAATAGTACTAAAGAAATTAGTGTCAAATACAAACTGCTGGTCAATTTCAGTCCGCTACTGAAATAGATGAAAGCTGGCTCATTCCCTTGTGATGACTTCACAGCAATGTAATCATCTGATGATTTCCAGGTCAAAGCATCATCAGTACTTTCAATGGCTTGTTCTACAGCAACCATACTGTTGGACATACCATGAGGCAAATCATCAGTCATTTTATTAGTCATTCTTGCAACGCCATCCATGTCCTCTTCAACTATCAAGCTGCTTTTTCGTGTTCCATTGAGTTTTTCATCAATTTTCAAGAATGTCATCATTGTAATTTCAAAGATCTTGTTTGGGTCTGCCTGACGCCCACCCACGTCCCTACGTCGACGTCCATATCCAATTTGGCCATTACTACAGGCAATCTGAAAATGAAATAAATAGTATCCCTTGAAATTTCATGATGCTGCAAATATCCAAAATAATTATTTTATGTTAAGCTCTCCACAGGTTAAACTTCTGCATAAAAGTTACATATAGTACATATAGTGTCCAGCAACACTGACGTGACTGAATTACATTACTTACATGGTTCGTCTCCACAGTAACTGCTTAATTTCAAATCAAAGGCCCTGGGCCATAATGCAATCCTGAGCCACCTTGGTGCACTTTGTTACAATACATGTGTAAGAAAATCTTTACCTATTCATTCCTATGTAAAACTTTGGTCCCCTATTCTAGCAACATACCTGTCCACCCCATTAACCTTGCTGCATACTGGTGGTAGTAGGAGACTGACTCTATCCGGTGCTGTCTCAGATTTATAGCTGTGTCCAGGATCCACACTCAGTCTCCTGCTTTCAGGTATTGTTATTGGTAGTGACTACTACTTTGCTTCAGCCATCAATAGCTTACCTTGTCTCAGCATCTACCTCTACTGCCTGTCCACTTTATAAAGTTTAAGAGGGTGGAGACTCCATCTTGCAGCTGCCTGTTTGTGGTATATGCACAGCTATTCACATTCCCTCTGAAGGGCAGGTTAAGATACTAGAGGAGGGTACCATACTTTCCTTAAATGCTATAATTATCCTTTTAATGGTAACTCCCACTGCCATTCTACAGTTGACTGAAGATAGTCAGCCAACAAAATTTGTATTGCTACCCCAATCTCTTGAGGAAGGTAATCATTTCATCGCTTAAATTGTGCCACTGTCTGTTGAGAACGGCTCCAGAACATCTCATCTTGTAAACTAATGTCTTACTGTGGATAGCTTTATTAAAGTACAGCCATTACACTAGAACGTCTTGCCATATGTGAGTCTGTATCTAGTCCATTGCATATGACATCTGATGCATGTTCAAACTGGTTTTACAGTGGCACTTCCCAATATACAAGCTTTGTAATCTGTTCCTTCAAAAAGTTTCTAAAGACTTTATTAATGATGTGATGGTGTGGGAGAAGCTCATTAACAAATTCCAACCAAGGCCTGCTGTCAGTGATGACAAGAAGGACAGGCATTAGGAAATCCCTAATACTAGCTGTATGACTATCTTCTGTGCATTTATAGATGTCCCCAACCAGTAAAAACCTGATCAACTCCTGTAGAGTCATTGAATTATCGGGCACGAGTGACCCCTCTCAGCACATATTACAATAAAGGTATATGCAAAATGTATCTTACACAAACATGTCGTGAAAGGGTGTTGACAGATGACACCGAGATGCGTTGTGTGATACTTATGTGTGTGATATTCAAGTGTCCTGTGTAAGTATTTGGAATAAGGCCATGTCCCATCAGTGTTCTTAACTACTATCATGTGTCCTGGAGATGTTAGGGGTGCAAAAGAAGCTGCATTCCTTGTCCAAGTCCACTTAACAAAAGCCCCCAATGTATGACTACTACAGATTGACGTAAGGTGTCTATACAAACCCTACTGACTGAATTGTATGCCAACCAGCATTACTCCCAACCAGTTACACACAAGCTATTTTACATACGACAAGAGTAGTCTAAGAAGACTGCTAAATTAGTTCTGTGACTCATTAAGGATTTGTTCTTGAATGAGAACTAAAAATTGGGGCTACATAATGGGAGGAGGCTGCAAAGAACCTTCAGAACTGCCTACAGTAAGCTACTTAAAGCACACAGTAAGTATTACCCTCTATAATCTAATGACAGATTCTTTTAGAGTAAGATGAAATTTTAAAATAGTTAAATTCATTACCAAATTTCTTAACTTTCATGGCACTGTACCTAGTTTTTCTACTCAGTAGGGATACACCTGCATTAACTACTCAAAACTAAGAAAAGGGTAGAGTATAATGTGCCAGGCCAAAATCATTAAATGGAAACTTACCCCTTGACATTTATCCAGACATACGTCAATAGTACCTCTGAAGAGAACATAGTTTGTCTCTGGGAATTTGAAAGCTCTGAATTTTGCAGACACGAGATCACCGTCTTCTGTTACAAAGTTATCAAACAAAACCGGATCAATGGAACACCTGTGGAAAGGCAATATATGTCAGTAAAACAGCTCCAAACTTTGGCAATGTGTATTGACCCTTAGTAAACTAACTTCTCACATTTGTAGAGATGGCATAATTGAAGATTTTTTCTCAAAAATATGGATTTTCTGTAATGTATTAGCATTATTAGACTAACTGACCTTGATTAACTGCACAGATATATTGCCACATGGAAAAAATTAAGAAAAGTGAGTCAAACAAACAATATTTGTATATACAGTACGTAATGCTTCATTTTCACTTAGAACCAAAAGTAATACTAATAATAAGTAAAACCATAGGTAGACTGGTTCACGTCATGAGAGGACAACTACTGAAAATGATACTTACAAATATATCAAATAAAATATGATATTTATTACCCTGGCTTCACAGCACTTAACTTATCTGGTAAAAAATTATTTTATCTCCATTAAATGGCAAAAACTACAATGTTATGAAGTGTATATTTTAGAACAAACCACTTTGGGGTATCCATGTGTTTAAAATTAATTTTGACCTGGGTCTAATATCTAATAAATTTAACAAATTATCTTTGAGCTTCTTCCCAGCATGTAAGTGGTGGTATAAGAAGAGTCAAAACCTAACTTAACAAATAAGTACGGTAAATATGTGTCCTGATGTAATATGAAAGCTTGTAATTGTATCAAGCTTTGGTTCAGTGAATGCAAACAAGAACAAGGACTCCAGTAAATTTTTTTTTCATGCTGAAAATTTAATGTAAGAAATGGCTGCCAACTATATAATTCTGAGCCAATCGCCTAGATAATTAAAGGAAAATTTTCCCAAAAAATGTTTAGAATTATCTAAAAATTTCCCTGGAGAAAAGTGACCTACGTAAATACAGAAACATCTCCGTAATCTTTTATATCCACTGCCATTCGACTAAATTCAGAATTTTATTTAAAAGAAACCAAGGCACTAGAGTACCTCGCACTGGATGAAGTAACTTGTGGTTTTCATGTCTTACCCATTGAATATGATAGTTTCTCTCTTGTCGTGCGTGTCTGTGACTTCCATATAATTCATCAAAATACCATAAGTACCAGCAGATAGGTTATCCAAATACACCTGAAATTAAACCAACGTTAGGTACCAGAAGAATAGTTACCAAAAATGCCCGAGATTATACTGGGTGTGAAGGTTGGATATTCTAACTCCAAGAGCAATAATTCAAAAGGTCTTGCTTCTGGAAAATAGTTAATCTATAAAATGACATTAATTTGCCCCATAAATAATTAAAATCACTTATTGAAACGTGAGGTGTATGAACATGAAGCCAAACTGGCAACTCCTTACTAGCAACTAAATGTTTTTAACTGTTTTTCTTATAACTTATAACTCTTCTCAGCCCTCCATCTGATAAATTTAAGTTTTCTTCCTTTAACTAAGGCATAAAAAATCTCTTCTAACCCCTTTAATAGATTATCATAACTCCCTACTTTTTTTTTATTCTACTTTCCTTTGTAATGTCAAAAATAATTTTTCCCTCCTGCTTACTTACCTCCATTGTCAGAGGAGTTCCCGGTCGTACATTGATCTGACCACCAACCAAATTGCCGTTCTGCCTCACGCCAACGTTCAGGATGGGAATTGGTGCCGTGCCGGATACCTCCGATGTTATTTCGATGAAGCTGGCGACGCCAAAAAGAATTGGTTCGACACAATACCAGGAAAATGTACGGATACTCAATAGCTCCGTTATAAGATATATGTAGTATATAATCTGATACAGTGCACTCTAATTCCAGTTCAAGTAAGTTGATAATAAAAAAAGCTAGGGTGCACAGACCAATGCAGAGTATTTCGGCAAGATAAACCACATCGAATAATTCTTATTTAATAAATTATCGAAAAATATATTTTCCATGAACTTTTGGCCAGTTCCACCATCCATGCTTCATAAACATTGACAAGTTCGTACTGAAACTGGCAACACGAAATGTTTAGCACACAAATGTATGAAATATAGCTCTATACACATTATTAATTACAGTCTTATTCCATCCATTAGTAAAGCATCTGTCATTGAATAAAATTATAATTTAGGCACACTGCCAAATTTACAATGTAGTTATTTAGGCAGTTGTAATAAACGCAAGGAGGCTCATAACATTTCAACAAAGGATGGTCTGGAATAATCAATTCGGTCAAGGACAAGAGAAAAAGATATAGAACTCACTCTGGTTCCTCAAATTCGGGTGGCAGAACATCCCTCTTGACGATGTTGTCAATGGTGGAGTTGTCTGGAGCGACTCTGCATTTCACTAACTTGACAACAGTCCTGTGGTCTGATGTCACAGCTACTCTGTGGTAATACACGGTCTCGTCCTGGGAAGATATTTATAATTGCAAGTACTATAAAGAGCCAATTTCGATTTTCTTTTTTTGGATGGGGGGAGGGCAGAATTACATATATTAAAATCCAAGCAGGAAAGAGAACTGCGCTTATGATTGTCTTGGACAAGACATCAAAACAAGACAGAAAATTTCAAAACAAGACAGAAAATAACTAAATAGAAAAAAAATCAACACAAGACAGAAAATATCTAAATACCAAAAACAAAATAAATCAAGTCAGAAAATAACTAAATAGCAAAAAACAAAAAAAAATGTCAAAAGAGAAAATGACTAGAGAAAAAGAGTTTAAAGTACTGATACAGTGTTATTCTGTAGGGGTAAGATGATACAATGGTACCCAATGTGAGGACAGATGGCCCTCATATAGCAGACCTGCCCCGAGTGACTTAAGTCAATCCAATGAATGACACCTATGTCCATGCGTAAACACCGCTCTCGGCATTGCCAACTTCAAGTAACTGAAGTTGATACGTAGTGCGAAGGCAGCTATTAAAAACTAGCTAGAACCATGATACTTTGGTTTTCTGTACTCTCGACAGCTTTATGATGGTAATTTCAAACAAGAGCTTACCTCCCGATTCTAAAATCTGAATATAGTGCTTAACTAATGTTAATTAGTTAATTTTGGATTTTTCACAAAACAACTTACACCCAGAATTTGTAAGAATCTGAAATTTTAACATTTGGTAACAAGAGGTTCATTGCTGTTCTGACCAAAATTACTAGGTCAAGTTATAAATCTGCCCATCACAATTTTATCGTTAATTGTC
This sequence comes from Macrobrachium nipponense, assembly GCF_015104395.2. Taxonomy (NCBI): domain Eukaryota; kingdom Metazoa; phylum Arthropoda; class Malacostraca; order Decapoda; family Palaemonidae; genus Macrobrachium; species Macrobrachium nipponense. The sequence continues at coordinate 22,244,765 of NC_087204.1, read as the reverse complement.
CCTGACTACTTTTCTTGGCGAGGTCGTCTAAAGTCTTAAATTACTTGAACTCTATTAAGTTGAGTGTAATGTAAAATTTAGGCCAAATGCCAAGCACTGGGACCTATGAGGCCATTCGACACTGAAATGGAAATTGACAGTGAAAGGTTTGAAAGGTGTAACTGGAGGAAAACCTCAAAGCAGTTGCACTATGAATCAATTGTTAGGAGAGGGTGGAAAGTAAGATAGAGAAAGAATATGAAAGGAGGTACAGTAAAAGTGGTTGCAACTATGGGCCGAAGGCACGCTGCAAGGAAACTTAAGTAATGCCTACAGTGCACCGCATGAGGTTCCACTGACGTAACTACCACCCTGCAGGGAACTCTATTGAAACTGGAAGAATATCTCAGAAAATGAGTCTATGTATAGTGTTCAATGGCGTGGGCAGGAGTTTAGTCAAACAGTCCTCAAGAGGATCATTCATATGCTTTTAATGACATGAATGAATCACTTCAACGACCCCTATTCCTTACCGTCAGCTTGTTCTTGACCCTGGTCGTACCGCAGACAAGTTCGTTGTCGAGAGGAAGCCTCAGTACGTACTGGTTGTCCTGGAACGAAGCCTCGCAGCCTGGAAGCTCGCCCCATTTCTCCAGGGCGACACCTTCAACGCCCTCTGCGTCCACGCGGACAACCATCTCCTGTCCCGTGCATTCGACCGCATATTGCACTGCAACAAGGAACAAATGAGGTGTTAATATTCTGTCTGCGAAATAAAATGACGAGCAGTCTAACGTATAGAGTTAAGTATACCTTAGTTTTACCAGACCACTGAGCTGATTAACAGCTCTCCTAGGGCTGACCCGAAGGATTAGATATTTTGACGTGGCTAGGAACCAATTGGTTATCTAGCAACGGGACCTACAGCTTATTGTGGGATCCGAACCACATTATATCGAGAAATGAATTTCTATCACCAGAAATAAATTACTCTTGATTCCACGTTGGCAGAGCCGAGAATCGAAGTCTAGTGTATAATTAATATTAAAGTCGAGTATCGATTAAAAAAAACATTTTCCAGGAATGAGAGCTTGAGAATTGGTTAAATTTCCAATGAAAATATTTTGTAAACGAAGAAGGTAATCTGATTACTAATTTTTCCCTGTATCATTCACCCTTTTTTTGCCATAAATTTTTAGCCTAGACTATCTGATCTTACATAGATCTGTTGAAATAAGATATAAGTATACATATTAAATTACGAGGTATTTTTATATTAAAAAAGTGTGCACCATGGCGAATTAAGTTCAGGGTAATTCATTTAAAGCTTATAAAAATGGAGGTACAGTTTTCCATGGAATATTCTAAAAATAATAATCATTCAGATAAAAGAAAATATTCCAGCACGCCAAAAGAATGACAATAAATTTTTCTGTAAAATTATAAATGATCTCTTCATTGTTGTTAAGACTAAACCGGTCTTATTGTCAGCACGGAGGACTGATGTGGACCTCCAGACTATGGCCCAACTAACACAGAGCACGATCTCTTCAAGCAGCCTCATTCCCAAAAGGGAATATCTCTTGTATTCTGTTTCCAGAAGACTAATATGGAAAACAGAGTCAAGACTGTAATCCACTATAAACCTATATCTATCAAGGGATTGCCTCTTCTGTTTTAGATTAAGCTGGCCTTATGCCAGCACGGGCTCTTGCTCATAGAGCAGCCCGTAATAAAAACCTCTCCTTCAATGACAGTGGCCATTCAGAGGGCGACTTAAAATACTCTGAAACACACAAAAGAACGAGCACATATTCCCGAGTAAAATTCTCATGATTTCTTCAGCCGCCCCAGTGCACGAAGGGAATGCTAATGTATTCGAAGATGGCGTGATTTCAAACTACAAATAAGTCATAGGGTCTCGAGACACAGGCTGGCCATGTGTTCAAGTTTCCAAAAGTACACAGATCTTGACACTTCAAAAAAGAGCAGTTATCATGCAACTAATTCACACTGGTGAACTTTGGTAACAGATGTCGATAATAAGTGTTCGGCTTCTGAAGTTTACGTACGCTTATTTGAAAGAAACACCAGTCATCACGCAACAAATTTGCGCTACTACACTCGAGTAACATATGTGGTTAATAAAAGAATAACTCTTCGTTTCCATTGGTATTGATTCTCGTAACTGTTCAAAATAACGACAGCTGCTATGACTGCAACGGATTCCATTCCAAGTGACAAAATGACATAACAAAACCAGGCATGAATACTCCTAACCAATTCCTATAAAGCAAGCATATAGTTATTACCTATCCATCGAATAAAACATTCAAACAAAATTATATATGTAAGTAGTTGCACTACCATTATGGTCTCCGCAACTGAAACTATTTACTAGTTTCATAGGATTTCGGATTCAATGCAACATCTATACTATTCGGTAAAATGAGAAAAATAAAATTTTACCTCGATGACTTTTCTTAAAGTGCGTGTGTGAACATTTATTTGGCAGTACCCAATTTCTTCTAGACTTTTTGAGGAAGACCTTGACACCCAAGTGACCTTGACCCTTGAATCCACCTCATAAAACGCTGACTGTCACCCATACATGATACAGTTTAGGTTTCAAGTTATCAATTGTTACCCACAAATGATAAAAATCATGTTTCAAGTTATCACCAACTGTCACCCACAGAGGATACAATTCTGGTTTCAAGTTATCAATAACTGTCACCCACATAACACAAATAAGGTTTCAAGTAATTATCAACTGTCACCAAAAGATGATACAAATAAGGTTTTAAGTTATCATCACCAAAGCCATTAAAATTAGCATTTCAAAACATTTCAAACGAAGACTGACTGACATGAAAGGATTTGACATACAGATACAGGCAGATAAGCTATTGACTTGATGCTTACTGGCCAGCTCAAGAAATACTGTGCTAACGTGAAAAATTTATTAGCTGATACATAAGACACCGTCATTCCAGACAGGGCCAAATACTAAAATTATATCCTAATACTATTAACATATCTATTAGTATCATGCATATATAATCATGAAATTTACTATTCATGTCTACAATACATGGCAAAATCTAGAGCACTAAATGAGAGAGAGAGAGAGAGAGAGAGAGAGAGAGAGAGAGAGAGAGAGAGAGAGAGAGAGAGCCAATGTGTATCCAGTATCGTGAGAACATAGCACTTTAAAAATTGGTGGCTGACCAAACAACGCAAGATTCCAACGGTTGTTTAGCATTCCAAAATCCTGTATGTCACTATGTTAAGGCAACGGCTGCTGTAGGCAAATGTACAGTTATATTCTCGGATGCTCTTCATCTCCAGACACGGAGTTGTTATGGCTTCAAAAATAGACATGGCATGTTGCGTGTCAATGATTTTCGCCTACCGAAATTAACAAGGTGCTTAAAGTCTTCAAAACAGATCATAACTTCAAATTTAATTGGCTCTAACCATTTGCATCTTCCTGGTTTATTTTTCGTGGCCCTCTTCATTGGTCCTCTTCCGGCCCACCGGGCAAGGCCTGTTCAGTTTCTCGAGTAAATACTTTTCTCGAATAAATTGCTTTGGTGTCACAACTGTCTCTGATACTCCTGATTACGCCCCATGAACTAAAAAGACGCTGACGCTAAGATAATCAAGGAGAAATTCATGAATTGTTAAAAAAACCCTTGTAACGCAGAAGTGAAAGTTTTTCAAGAATATTGTGGATCAAGTACCGACATTGGGGCATTCGGTGAACCAAACAAGAGCCAATATTAGTACATCCAAAATTAACACGAAATGAAGATAGGGAGCAAATATTCTCAATACTTTGACTGTTTTGCTTCTACATCAAACGGTCTGTTGGCCGCCTCAGTGGCGTGATCGGTATGGCATTGGCCTGCCACCTCGGTGGCAGCGAGTTCGATTCTCGGGCATTCCACTGAGGGGTTAAGAGATGTGTATTTCTGGTGATAGAAGTTGACTCTCGACGGGGTTCGGAAGTCACATAAAAACACCAAACAAACAAACAAACTGTCTGTTCTTCACCACAGTTATTACAATATTATAACTGTCTAAACCCTTGTGAAATAATCCTATCAAATTTGGGATGCTCATCCCTTTAATCAATCCTTTCAAGCCAGGACTGGAACAAGAGCCTTTTTAATTAACGAATGAGCCTATGTAAGTATCACAGACACTTCTCTCGAGGCCATACTGTGGACACTCCAGTGGCGCTCGTCCCTTTCTTTATTGCAGCTAGTTTCGTAGCTGTCTTCTAAAGTTAAGCTTATCAGTTTAATTTTTAAATTTTTAACACGTAAAGCCATTGGTCTCGTTGCTGAATAACCACTGGTTCCATGCAACGTAAAAATACCATATAAACAAACAAACCATAACATCCCCGTCTTATCGTCTTACTTTTCAGGAGATAAATATATTGCTTCACCCGAGATGTGGTTGTTGTTGTTTTTGTTGTTGTTGAAGATTAAGCTGGCCTTATGCCAGCACGGGCTCTTGCTCATCGAGCAGCCAGTAGTATAAGTCAGAGTCAAAGGCTACTTTTGACATTAAGTTTCCATTGGACCTAGGCTACATAATGGCACTGGGTCGCCTCTCATTTGTTTGTTTTTTCTTTCCACTACATATTGACAAAGCTTTCCAAGACTTCTTACCCGTCGCCGACCTTACTCTCTATTCATTTTCTTACGAAACCATTGTGCTGCTTGTCAACTCCTACGACTTTACTTAAAGTAAACGAATGTCAGCGCCCGTCTTCAGATCTTTTTGATATTTTATTCACGTGGCGGGAAAACCGAGGCTAGACCTAAGATGTTAACAGTAACATTTCGGTGAATAATCCTACGCTATAAGTTCGTCAACGAATGATTCTCAAGTTTGAACGCATTGTAAGGACTATGAACACTGTCATTCCGACATTACTCTAATATCTACAGCCACCATCTCTCTCTCTCTCTTCTCTCTCTCTCTCTCTCTCTCTCTCTCTCTCTCTCTATCACCGTTATGCGATTTACGAACGAATGCCATTTTTAAAAAATAAGAAAAAGTCGCCGAGGCGTGTGAGAAAAAAAGAAATCTCCATCCCTGACCCACCTGACGGGTAATTTCTGTTGCTCCTCCTACTAGATCGATAGTAGTAGTAGTAATACTCTAAGGACGTAAACAAATAAAAATAAAAATTCGTATACCAGCGTTCTTACTTCGTTAAATATTATGATAAATGAAAAATACGGGGAATAAACATAAGTGTGATACACTTAAAATGGGTTTGTAATTTATGACTACAAAATCTTTACTTTTAGCCTTAAGTGTTTTATTATCATATATATATATATATATATATTATATATAATATATATAGATATATATATATATATATATCTAAAATATATCAGCTATGGCCAGGCCGTATGCAAAGCAGGTATTCGAGAAATAAATAAAAGAAAAAAAAAAAATTCGATGTCCCAGTTCGACGACGTTGCTGTCACACTGCCAAAATTATGACGTCACTACAGTGACATCACTTGTTCAAATAGCTTCCAGACAAAGGAATAAGGGGGAGTAAGGGGGGTGAGGGAGGGGGGGGGGCAACGAAACAGCGAGTTTGGGAGGCAGAAGGAGGAGACATTAAAGTCAAAATGCGATGCTCAAAAGAGAAAATGTCTTACGACTCGTAACCGAAAAAACGACTGACAAGGGGGACAATGGTTTTTACTTTTATATCAAAATAAGACCCACCTCCCTCCCCATCCCCTCCCCCCTCCTGGTTTACTTATTATCTAGAAACGCCGCAAGCCCCTACCCAGACCACGGGTGGGGCACCCCCACCTGGGGGGACCTGATCCCTTCGATCAAAAGGAGAAAAATGGATAGAATACGCGACACCACCTGTGGTGTGTGTTTTGGCAAGAACATATGCGTGAAAAGTGAGAGAGAGAGAGAGAGAGAGAGAGAGAGAGAGAGTCACAAACAAAGGAAGATCTCATCCTTGCACAAAGCGTGAGCGACGACAATGGTCTGCGTGCATCATGAGTTCACGGTCCTTATGGTCGAAAAGCTATTTTGGCTGATTGGACACCGCCATGGCCCAAATTATTCCTCTCCTCATAATTGCACAGTAATGAGCTTTCCGTTCTCACGATGGCCTTACTATTACAATATACCAATATTAGACAATACAGTCTACAAGTTATGAAAACTAATTACTTTTTCTTGAGCAATAACAATTCAGATTAATATTACTGATGGGTTCCTTCAGTTCGTCACGCCTATAAATCACGCAAAATAAAATGAGCCCGAGTTTCTATGGCTCAATCGAGTTTTTCTATACAGCCTATAATTCTACATAAGCTGCGGCCCATGAAGCTTTCAGTCACGGCCAGGTGGTGGCCTGTCTGTAACGTTGTCAGACGTACGATCATGGCTACCTTGAATCATTCCCCGAAGAGAACATAATATTCGCGTTCTCTCTGAAATCACAATAAAGCCAGGCAAGGAATTTTACAGCCTTAAACGACGACATCAAAGCCATTGGAAACCGATCGAGATAACAGGAAGTGTTTTACAGATTATTGCATATTTATTGTTGTCATAGCAACGTGTGGCTCCTATCTACGCCCACAAACTCGAAATCAAATACATCACACGCCCTTCTTTCCACGGTACGTCTTTCACGGATAAATCCCTCTCGCTCACAGTAAAATCGGCTACAAAATGATACACCATGGAAACTTTAAATACTCCTCATACGCAACAGTTAGAGCTTCTTTAAATGGCCTTATGCAGGATTAATTCGCCAATCAAGTGACAGGATACAAAGCTGCAAACATCAATCAGCACATCACATAATGATAACAGATCCTCGAACTGACTACAGATTCCGGTAGATCTATATTACTATTCGGCGGCGGCCTAGACTATGGCAGTTGCGGTTTTTCTATGCAGTTTTACCTCCTGAACAAGAATTTTAAGTAATATTTATTCGGACGACTGTAATTAACTCCCAGGGGCTTGTACTAAACACGTTCCTGGTGGCTTTCGTATTCGCGGGGACGAACGATGCGGAATGCTTATATAGAAATGACCAGATTCCCAATAAACTATTTAATAGAGACAACTGAAACCAGGTCAAATACCATAAAGAAATACTGAACTCTATGCATCACATAAGCTGCTTAAGGAGACTTTTCACGGGTGACACAAACTCAGAGAAATCAAGTAATCAAACGTCTTACTGCTATAATTCCGCTTAACACCAAATATATCACCCATCCTACTTACCAAACGCGTTCTACTCAGAATCAATCACAACTACAATAACCATTCCTTGGAGGCTAGGAAACTGATAACTGACACCTACGGGAATAAAAAGGTAACTGAGTTCTTTCCATCATGCTATAGGAAACGAGTAAGAAAAGTCGACTGTCACTGGACATGATTCCTGCCAGACGACCTATTATACCGTTTCACAGGCAGTTGGCCACACCCACCTGATTCAATCATTTCTGAAGACATCACGGCTCTGGGAGTAACAAGAAAAAAGACTAAATGACATACGCATAATGATATATACCCCAGTTTTCAAGAAAAAATATACTAGTTACATTCTCAGAAATATATTTTCCAGCAACTATTTTATTACTATATTTCATCTGGTCTGATTCATGTCATAAAATCCCCAGACTCATTCGTCATAAACTTTTCAAATAAAACTTGACTGCCAGGACGAAATACATATGGCATCCCATGAACACACATTCGTGTTAGACGAATCGATAACGTCACTGAAGTCCTGATTTCCTCACTGTCCGCTGGGCGCTGGTTCGAACTCACGAGAGGACGAAATTATCATCAACGAAAAAATTCCCCTTCGGTTCACATATATGAAAATATAATAATTCCGAGGTAGAACGAATTAGATAATATTAAAGGACATTTGTAGCTCGAATCATTTATATGAATCACGGTGATGTGATAATTATTCACAATAGAGTATATCCAGTATCAAATGGCTGGGACCACATTCTCACATAACATCCAGTTTACGAAACGAAATCTCCGTGATTATTAGGCGACAGAACAGTTATACCCACCACAGGAATCCATCGAAAAACCACAGGTGATCCAATAAAAAAAAAACGCCAAGGGATAGGGGACCTAGGGAATGGACCCACCAGTTGGAAACACCCCCAAAACCTAAACAGGTGCGCGTCATTAAATAGGCATACGGACACCGTAACAACACTCCAGAATCTACGATATCTTCAACGGAACCTTAATTACGAGGCTGAGGTTTTTCCACGGCGGAACAACGCACTGTAAGACCTTCTGACACCGGAGGGGCCCTTACCATAGGATCTCTCAGCCGCAGGATTCCGTGTATGGACGGGAGATGTGACCGTTTCTGTAGACTCGAGGCGGTCTCACGCAGCGATGTTTGTTTTCAGGTATCTTTTGACATCTGTGAACGTTCGCACGGAGATTACAGTTTTTATTTCTATATTCACGCATATTGGAAGTGTGTGTTCAGCACGGCGATTTCGTAAATAACACAGTTATTATTATTATTATTATTATTATTATTATTATTATTATTTATTATTATTATTACCTCTGCTGTAAGGCGCTACATTATACCATACAATTTCTGTGCAGAATGGGCGAGAATAGACTACGATATTAACACAGAATAAATTATGAATGAAGGAGGTAAAAATCTCTCTCTCTCTCTCTCTCTCTCTCTCTCGCGCGCGCGCGCGCGCATACTGTAGGAAAGTACTGATGCAAACAATACCTTCGTTTCGAGCAGTAAAAGTAAAAAAAAAAAAAAAAACTGTAAATATTGGATCTTCCTAAAAAAAACACACACACCACAACGGTAGCATTGCCATAAATATTAATGTAAATCGCAACACGAACAATTGTCTATGAAAATTGTTTCAATAAATGTTAATATCATTATTCAACTAATGATGATCAAAGGACGTAGACGAATTACTCAGATAATTTCTGCCACGTGGAATGTTTTGGAAAAAAAAAAAAAACTATAGCATTCCTCTAGAAAAAATTTCCAAAAGGATGCACAAGAACATTGGAATAGGCGTATTGAGAGAGAGAGAGAGAGAGAGAGAGACGCTTCGTTGATAAAATCGATGTCTAGCAGAAAGGATCTCTCTCTCTCTCTCTCTCTCTCTCTCTCTCTCTCTCTCTCAGTTTAAGCAAGAAACTACACCAGTCATTCCCTTCCCTCAGCCAGAGTAATAAAAAAAAAAGCCCTCCAAATGCTACCTGTTGACAAGCTTTCAGCCCTGTTGAGAATCAACAAAAGGATCCATATATATCTAAAGCGTACACGACAGGTTAGAAAGAGTCCCAGAGTCAGATAGAACGGGGATTGTGTGTGTGGAGAGAGAGAGAAGAGAGAGAGAGAGAGAGAGACCTTACCTTACAGACCTTGTTCGGGTTGCCCCAGGTCCCTCAGTGTGAGGCACCTCTAATGTCTACCAGAGAGTTGCTAGTCCATCTTCCGGTATATTTTGCATCTTCCAATCTTGGATGGTCTGGGATGCAGCTTAGATATTTAAACACATCTACGCTCACTCCTGATATATTCCTCAGATGAGCTGGCAACGCATTAAGTACGTAGACGCTGCATTATCGATGCTGGTGCGTAGTGGATTAATGTCCTGTGTGCTTTCCTTATTTTTCCTGGTATAGTTTTGGGCACTATTAATCTACCTCTGCTTGCTCTTTCTGATATTTTTAGCTCCATGATGTTTTCGGCTATTCCTTCTATCTGTTTCCATGCCTGAATTATCATGTAGCGTTCTCTTCTCCTTTCTAGACTATATAATTTTAAGGATTGAAGTCTTTCCCAGTAGTCAAGATCCTTAACTTCTTCTATTCTAGCTGTAAAGGACCTTTGTACACTCTCTATTTGTGCAATATCCTTTTGATAGTGTGGGTACCATATCATATTGCAATATTCAAGTGGACTACGGACATATGTTTTATAAAGCATAATCATGTGTTCAGCTTTTCTTGTTTTGAAGTGCCGTAACAACATTCCCATTTTTGCTTTACATTTCGCCAATAGAATTGCCATTTGATCATTGCATAACATGTTCCTATTCAACATCACACCAAGGTCTTTAACTGCTTCCTTATTTGTGATTGTCTCATTATTAGGTCCCCTATATGCATATAGCTTTCCTTCTCTGTCTCCATGATTTATTGATTCAAATTTATCAGAGTTAAATACCATCCTATTTACCTCTGCCCAATCATATACTTTGTTAAAGTGTCTTTGTAGCGCGTTCCTATCTTCATCACAAGTAATTTCTCTACTTATTCTTGTGTCATCGGCGAAACTACTCACTACCGAGTCCTTAACATTACTGTCTATGTCTGCAATCATAATAACAAACAGTAATGCAGCTAACACCGTACCTTGTGGCACACCGGATATTACCTTAGCTTCATCCGATTTCTCGTCGTTTGCAATAACTATCTGTTTTCTGTTGTGTAAAAATTCTTTTAACCATCTTCCTACTTTATCCACTATATTATGTTTTCTAATTTTCTTCGCTAATATATTATGATCTACCTTGTCAAAAGCTTTTGCAAAATCTAGATAAACCACATCTGTTTCATTTTCGCTTTTCATATTTTTGTATATGTTCTCATGGTGGACTAACAGTTGGATTTGTGTACTTTTTCCAGGTACGAAACCATGTTGTCCTATATTAAACAAATCATTTTTTATTAAATGTTTCATAATATTTTTCTTCATTACCTTTTCCTACACTTTCATAATATGTGATGTCAGACTCAAAGGCCTATAATTACTTGCCTCTAGTCTTGATCCACTTTTGAATGTAGGGGTAATATATGCTAATTTGTGCTCATCACATATCTTGCCTGTATTTACATTTTCTCTTAATAATATTGCAAGTGGCTTTGCGATAGAATGAACTACTTTCTTTAACAAAATAGCAGGGACACCATCTGGCCCTGCTGCAGCTCAATTTTTAATTTCATTAATAGCCTGTACAATATCAACTTCATTAATATCTATGTCTGCTAAATATTCACTATTTTCATCCCTTACTTCTATATCATTATCTTCATAATCAATTCTAGAGAGAAAGTTACAAGGATTAGGATGTCTCAAAGACTTATTAGTTGATCCGAGAGAGAGAGTGTTCGTAAATATACGTAAAGTGTAAAGTGAGAGAGAGAGAGAAGAGTTAATAAATATATAACTGTCAACATGACAATTAAGGTGAAAAGTGTGTGAAAGAGAGAGAGAGAGAGAGAGAGAGAGAGAGAGAGAGAGAGAGAGAGAGAGAGAGAGAGAGAGAGAGAGAGATTTGGTGCCATGGGAACCCGGAAGCTGAAAGATCCGGAATATGTCTCAGCTCGGCGTCCACAAGGCCGTGTATCCAGCGACAATTATATATTTACCAGCTTCAGTTTTCTCCCAGAAAGTAAAGACGTCTCTCTCTCTCTCCAGAGGAATTTAGGTAACCGTTCTAAGAGGTTTTTCATGGCGTTAATATTAAGGTTGATTATTATCAAATAACCAAAGAGTTCAACTGGTATTTCCACAAAGTTCAAGGCTTCTTGTCTGTTTTTGTACAGTTGTTTTTAGACAGATGAACGACCTTTCAAGCTTTGGCGGCTCCAAGTTACATGGATTGGAATCTAAACCAAGCACAACGAAAGCATTTTTAGTTTTCTGTCAAAGAAAACTATTGTGCCGGCTTTGTTTGTTCGTCCGCACTTTCTTCTGTCCGCATTTTTTTCCGAAAGTACGTTTTCCTGTTCGCTCTTTTTTTGTCCTCACCCAATACTTGAGATTTTTTCTAGTTTGATACAAAAATCTAAGTCCAGCCTATTTGTTCAAGTGACGTCACTCAAAAACGAAGATTTTATATATATATATATATATATATATATATATATTAGTGCAATTTGCCTTGGCTCTTTGTGTAATGATGCGGTAACCTGCACGGCAGAACCCATTTTAAGTTTTCTGACAATTCACTCACGGAAGAAATATACGTGACCAGTATCCAGAGTCAACACTGCTACCTAGTACGCTTATATATAATATATATATATATATATATATATATATATATATATACATGTATATATATGTATATATATATATATATATATATATATATATATATATATATATATATATATACATATACACGAACATACGATTCTCCTTTGTTTAAACTTAATACCCATCTGCGGGATCTGAGTTAGTGGCTTTCAGTTTGATCGATCCAAATAAACAGCTTCACTTTCAGATTTCAATATCAGAATGGGTTACCTTTAAGCCCACAATTCAACTTTGACCTTCTGGATGCAGACTCTGACGAGGGCAGAGAGTAGTGTGGGAGTAATGCGACTCGTTTCCGTAATCCGAAAGCTGGAGTTTACCAGAGCCCTTATGATATCAAGAGGGGCTCTCTGGGATCGAACAAGTTTGAAAGGTTGATAGCTTGCTCTATAACACTCTGCCGATCAAAAGCAATGAACTTAATTATGATTATTATTCGAAAATATCAGAGAACGTAACTGAGTAGCTATACTTAGCAAAAAAATTTAAACAAACTTATTCTTCTTAAAAAAAAAAAGACGGAATGTGAAATTCAAATATTGCTTTCTCGTGTATGTATGTATATATATATCTTAAAAGCGTCAAAATTTTATGGAGAAGGGACCATAGGATATCTTTAAAAATTTATATATATATATATATATATATATATATATATATATATATATATAATATATATTTATGTAATCACTTTAGCACCTAATTCATTTATCATACATATCCACAGGTGAAAAATAAGAGACGGGGTGTAGGTCCTGACCGGTTTCGACTTTATTTTCAAGCCATTGACGAAGTACCTACACCCAGTCTCTTATTTTTCAACTGTGGATATATTATCTATATATGTTATAAAATATATATATATATATATATATATAGATATATATATATATATATATATATATATATATATATATATAAATTAGCCTACGGGGAAGGTTGAGACGAACGAAGGTGATCACTCAAGCGCCAGAGAACAATTGGTGGAATTATAAAGAGCACATTCGTTGCGCTCTCTTGAAGGTTGTAGAAACATCCGATATAGCCATTGGTTTGTAATTCTACACTATTTGGCACGACTGGTATCAATGGCTTTTTACCGTGTGTGTGTGTGTATGTATGTTTTATTCTTGTCGTTGTCGTGCGTGTAAGTAGCACGTAGTCGGTACCCACATTAAGACGATCGAACTAAAAGTTATTGAAGAGAGAGAGAAGAGAGAGAGAGCACGAGAGAGAGAGAGAGAGAGGAGAGAGAGAGAGAGAGTTCACAACGTCAATACAATTTCAAAAGAGGGAATGTCCAAAACATTCAACCTTCAAGAGAGAGAGAGATTTACAAGTCAATATAATTCCAAAACATGAATGTGTAAAGCATCCCACCTGCAACAGAGAGAGAGAGAGAGAGAGAGAGAGAGAGAGAGGAGAAGAAGAGGAGAGGAAGAGAAGGAGAGAGAGAAGAGGAGAGAAGAGAGAGATGGAGATCTAATGCAGTGGCATCTACTCCAAGTTAGTAGATCTGTAGTCCTTCTCCCCTCCATTTGGTATATCAACTCCATAGAGAGACCTTGACTGACCACACGAGAGCCAATCCCATTTACATAACCTTTGAGGCAAGGCACTACCAATCGTTTGTGTAGGTGTGTATGTGGGGGGGGGAGGGGGGGGAGGGGATTTGTTGTGAGGGGTGCCAGTGAGTAGTGGTGAGAGAAGATAGGTAGGATTGCAGGACCGATCACTACTCCTACTTCTTTCTGGCGACAGCGAGAAAGATATTCATTTCTGGCCTCTGTGTTATTTGCTTAAAAGGCCTGTTAAGTATGCATGATGACGTGGATATTAATGTATACATGCATTATTCGCAGGCAGTATTTTTGGATATTGAATCAGAGATTAATGAAAAAAAACAACGAAAAAAGTTCAGATTCCCACGGCAAAAAAAAAAAAAAACCATTGAAAAAACGGATTCCCACTGAAAAAAAATTATTCCCACTGAAAAAGACGGATTCCCACTGAAAAACGGATTCCCACTAAAAAAACGATTCCCATTGAAAAACTTATTCCCACTGAATAAAAATGGATTCTCACTTAATAAAACAGGATTCCCACTGAAAAATAATGGATTCCCACTGAAAAAGCGATTCCCATTGAAAAAATCATTCCCACTGAATAAAAAAGGATTTCCACTGAAAAAAGGATTCCCACTTAATAAAAGGATTCCCACTGGGTAAAAAAGTATTCCCACAGAAAAAAGATTCCCACTGAATAAAAAAAAGGATTCCCAATGGATAAAAAGGATTCCAATGGATAAAAAAGGATTCTCACTGAATGAAAAAGGATCCCCACTGAAAAAAAGGATTCCCAATGGATAAAAAAGGATTCTCAATGAATAAAAAAGGATTCTCAATGAATAAAAAAGGATTCCCAATGGATAAAAAGGGATTCCCCTAAAAAAATAAAAAGATAAAAAGGAAAAAAAAAAACACTTCATGGCAAGATCTGCATCGGAGAAGAAGGAAACGCTTATCACAGTCACTTAACCGATGGAGACAAAAAAAAAAAAAAAAAAAAAAAAAAAAAACAGCGGACTGCCTCACGGGACTCAATCTACCTGACAGGTTCGGTTTCATCGCGCCAACCATGAGTGTGGTGGTTCTGGCAAGTTGCAACCAACTCTCGGAAGAAACCAGATATTTACGCGGCACTTCGCAATACTGACTGCTTCTGCAGGTGAATATCGACGGGGTAATAAATAGAGAAAGAAATAACAAATAGAGGGAGAAATATATATATATAGAGAGAAATGATAAATAGAGAGAGAAATGCACACTTTTACCTGGAAGAGGCTGCGCATACGTACGAAAGTCAGACCAGGAGAGAGAGAGAGAGAGAGAGAGAGAGAGAGAGAGAGAGAGAGATAGTATCCAGCTTTCAATTTATCTGCGCGCTTCTAGGAGGGAAAGAACGTCGGTGTATTATTATTATAATAAAATTATCATTACTGATAATCATAAAAATTAAAAAATAATAATAATAATAACTATTATTATAATAAGAAAGATTCCATAGCAAACGACACAAATATGTTCAAAATGTGTAAAGGGAGAGAGAGAGAGAGAGAGAGAGAGAGAGATGAAATATTAGAAGTTGACATTTTATTTTATCATAAAATTCGGAATTATTATTCATTATTCTCTGCACCACAGTGCTTGAAAATTGTCTGTCTGTCTGTCAGGAAAATATATATGCCAACTTCGGGATGAAATATCTTCCCAACATAGGACAAATCCTTATGATGGGGCGTTTTTTTTTTTTACAAAACGGTACCATCGTGAAAATGGGAAGTGAGGTGGGGTGGGATGGGGGG